>NW_022900951.1:74062476-74080971 GCF_012274545.1 Fukomys damarensis
TTTTTTTTTTTTTTTGTACCGGCCATTGAACTAAAATAAAAGAAAAACCTGCGCTTCATCTTTTGAAGACAATCTTCTATAACCTGAGTAGTACTAGTCATGAATGACATCTCTCATATAAGTCACAATTGATTTACATTCTTGCACCAACCAGCCCCTTACCTCTTGGTAATTTGGATCTTCCAGTAATATGATTTGATTTCTTAAGATAAGTAGGGCTCAGCATAAGTTCATCAACTACCTATTGCAATCAGTATGTTAGATACTGATTAAATCTTTTATAAAAGTATTTGGAAACCCATTTTATTCATCCTCTTGGAGTCGATGAGGCCAAGTGGGAAAAAACCCTTTCCTGTTTATCTGATTTCTGATGTGTATGCTCACTATAAGACTGGCTACTAAAAATCATTCTGAGATGTCCCTTATACCTTGTATAACCAAATGATATGAGGAAAACTTGCTTAATTAAGTTCTCAGTACAATTTTGTTTTTGTCTTCTTGACTCTCCTACTACTTGACTTTATCTTTTTGATTTTTAGATTTGTATGTCACTTTTTTTACTTTACATAAATAAAAGGTATTTGCCTTTAATGGTTTAAATGTTGGTTACTTTGTGTCTTTGATCAGTAAAAAAAAAATAATAATAATAATAATTTGGGTTAGTAGTGAGTGGATTATGGTCAGTTTCCCAGTTGCTTTTGATTTTCATCTCCATCCAAATACTAGATCACCCAACTTGTGACACCCAAATATAGTTTTTATGTTCTATAATTTGCGTATACAGAGAATCCTTCAAATTCCTAATGTTTTCTGTTTATTAGTCCTGTACTACTCAGCAAGTTTATTTACGATATGTTGCTGGTTTGCGATGTTGAAATTATGTTAAATTATACATGGGAGATATTATTTATTTATTGAGTTTAGTGCTTGGTCCCAACCTGTATTCTACAGAATATTGTTCTAAGCATAGGACGTTAAAATAACTTTTCCAAAGGTATGGTGGTAATCAGGGGAATTGTCTATGGCAAATCAGTTCTGGCTATCCTGCATTAAGCAAAGACAAATAATTATACTTTCTGAAAAATTGTTCATGACTTCTAATATGTTACTTTTATTGCAAATCTCTGAGAGAATGTACCTTAAAAATTTTCCGTAATTTTTTAGCCATTGTGTGTGTGTGTTTGTGATTTTGTGATGCTTTTTTAAAAATAACTCAAGCATAGTACACAGTTTAGGAAAACGTGGTATACCTAATTATTTTAATATGTTTAAGCATAGGTGAAGTGGACACATGACAAAATTAACAAAAATGTTACTTGTAAGATTCCTGTAGAGCTTATTATCAAAGCTTCCCGATTATAGGAAGTCCCCATTCATTTACATTTTCAGAGGAGAAAGATCAATTATGATTACTTTAGAAGATGGATAAGCAGTATCCTTGGTTTGTCATATATAAAGTAGTACTATATAAATAAATATGAATTATATGATACCAAGGACTTTAGAATAGCATAAAGCTATGTATGAATGTCACCTTGGTTCTTAATTAATAAAAAGGATGTGACCTTCACATCGTAATCCAGTTTTACCAATGTAATTTAAACAGTTTCCAAGCATTGTCAGCTTTAAATATTTTATTTGCTGTGTCATTTAAATTATTCTAAAGTCCCTTAACAGAATTAGTGGATATGAAAATAAGTGATTGTGGCTGAACTTGAACTTCGATAACAATAGTCTTAAGAACTTGGGGGTCAGGGATTTAGCTCAGTGGCACCATTCCTGCCTGGCAAGTGCAAAGTCCTGATACCAAAAAAATAAAATAAAATAAAATTGGGACTGTGGTAAAGCTGTGCTCATGGAAGACCCTCTTGTTGTAACATTGAAAACCTTCTTTGAGGTCCTGCCTCAAAAAAAAAAAAAAAAGATAATGCAAGCACTAGTTATATAAATTTAATTAACACATAATTTTATCCATAAGAAAGCATTACCATAAAGTAGGTTGGCATGACTTCACCTCCTTTAGAGGTTAATCATTTCTACCTAAACCTGCCTTTTGGAGACCTGACACTGCAGTCTCCAAATTTGTGCAATAGGTGGTTTGAAATGTAGATCATACAGATTCCCCCGTTATAGCCAAATAAGCCTTAGAAGTAACATTGTAATCTACTTTTAAATAGATTTTTTATATTAAAAATAATTTTGAAACCATAGCATGACTATCTACTTATTAGACCAACATGCATATTAGCAATGATTTTTTTAAAAAAGTAGTTTGAGGCAAGCTTGAAAAGAAAACAACATAGAAATGTCACATACCTTTCTAATTAAAGAAAACACTGATTACTTCTGAACCTACTGTTGACTTACATAATGACCTTGGCTCAGTTCAAAGTCAAGGGCAAGATAAGAAGGCTTCTCACATTGCTTGTTCAGGTCCCTGGTAATGAAGTGGAAGAACTTCTCTAATGCTCCAATTCTGTCAGTCTGGTTTGCTTGATGTACTTCATCTTCCCCACACTTCTTTATAGTCTACAATAATTTCTATGTTAAAAAGCCTCTGCCAGCAAATTTTTTGTTCAAAATTTTCTTTTACCAGTGGCTTGCCTCAATTTTTGCTTCTTTTCCACTTCATTTACACTTTGATACACTCCCAAATCTTAAATAATAATCAAGCACTTACCATAGCAAGTATCTCCTGATGATCCATTAGCTTTGACAATAAGTTAACTTTGCCTTAGAAGAACCTACAGAAACTGTAGTTATACTTTTAATATAGATAGTTTTTAGCTCAGTGGTAATTATTTACCTAGCATGCATGAGGCCTTGGGCTTACTATCCAGCACCAAAGGGGAAAAAACCTAAAATGGTTGTCTTTGTTGTGTTGCTATAGAAAATGCTTTGTACATAAGATTTCAGGAAAACTATTTCCCTCACTCTCCTTATATATGCCAGAATGTTTCCAATCAACTTTTTTTTTTACACCTATGAAAAAAGAAATATGTTTAGATACTGGTCAGTTCTCAACCATTTTTATAGGTAACAGCTTTAAATACCAGTTGTAGAAAACACTAGATGGTCTTGTATAAGATTTCATTTCCTGTTGTGAAGGATCTGTTTGAGTCCCTAAGAGATAGAGCCATTTTGATGAAGAAACCCAGGAAACAGTTTTAGGGGCCAGGGTATGGTGAAGTTACAACCTGTCACTTCCAGCCAGTTCTGATTTTGACATAATAAGGAGATCACTGGACAGACAATCATGACTTTACTGTAGTGGAAAAGTGAAAGGCAAGGGGAAGATAAAGGTTTGATTGATGCACTAATCCTATATAATGCCACAGAGAAATCTAAAGAAAGCCTCACACTGCTTTACTTGAACTCTTCCCGGTTTAACACATACTGAATCATGAAACAAATGAGATTTCTTAACTTTCAGTTTGCCAAGGGACAACATTACCAACAAGGAATCAGCATGAATTGAATGAAGAGTAAATAAACCTACCGAGGAGCTTCATCTTTTTTCTTTTCTCTTTCTTATTTTTAGGGTACTAGGGATTGAACCCAGGGCCCACGGAACACAAAGTTATGTTCTCAGCACCTTCCTTTAATTTCTGTTTTGAAACAGGGTCTTGCTGCATTGTTCAAGATGGTTTTGAGGTTGAGGTCTTTCTTCCTCACCCTCATGAGGTGTGAGATTCATTTTTAAGATTCATTTATTCCTTCAGCAAAAATTGATCTAATGTCCTCTGATATACTAGACATTAATTTATGGTCTGGGAGCAACTGCAGTATACAAAGATAATAATTTCTGCCTTCCTGGAGCTTATATACTACTAAGGAAAAACAAAGTAAAGAAATTACAAGGGCTAAGGGTGTAACTCAGTGACAAAGCTATTGTGTAGCACAACCTAGGCCCTGGGTTGGCCCCAAGCACCATAAAAGGGGAAAAAAGAAAGTACAAAGGATATTAGAAGGTGATAAATGCCATAAGGGGAAATAAAGAGAAGAAGATGGAATTAGGGATCTGTTGATGTTTGAGGCATGATAATTAGGGCAGATGTTGATGTAGTCACTCCTGAATAAGTTCCAAATTTAAGTCATGCGGATATATAGGGAAAAACCATTCCAAGTAGAGGGAGGAGCAGATGCGAAGATCCTGAGGCAAAAAGCATGCTTAGTATATTCCAGGAAATGTAATGAATCTAGCTGCCTGGAGCAGACAGAGTGAGGGGTACAGAAGTAAAAGATAACATTTAAAAAATCCCTAAAGGGCCGGGGACTTGCCTCAGTGGTTCCACCTGTCTGCCTTGCAATTGCAAGGGCCCAAATTTGATCCCTGGTACAAAAATAAAGTCCTGAAAAGAGAAAGGAAGGAAGGAGTTGCACACCTAAATGTTGAAGGATTGTATAGATCATAACCTGAGCTTTTTTTTAAAAAAAGAAAGATGAGAAGCCATTAAAAAGTTTTTACCTGGAGAGATACATGCACTGTCTTAGGTATTAACAAAACTACTCTGAATACTGTGTTTGGAAGAAGCTGATAAGTGTGGCAGGCTGGAAGCAAGGAGGCAAGAGAGCAAGTCAATGTGATACTCTAAAAGGCTATTCCAATATCTTGGCTAGAAATAATAGTGGTTTAGATCACAGTAGCATTAGTAGAAATAGTAAAAAGTAATTGGGTACCTAGATATATTATTTTGAAACATATGAAAGTACCAATATTTGGCCACTTTTGTTCAGTAAAACCAAGAATTTCTAGTGGTTCCTTATACATTTTTTAAAGTAGAAAGGATATTTGCATATGATACTAGATGTGTGGGATATGAGAGGAAAAATGTCAAGGAAAACTTCCAAATCTTTTGATGGTAAGGATAGAATTGCCATTAACTGAAGTAATGGTAAGGCCAAGGCTACTAGTTGTACACATTTTTGAGCTTTTTAGCTTTATAAATAGTTTACTGAACTTTAATTGCAGGCATCTATTTTGTTGCTATACACCAGTGGCCACATATAGACACCAGATAATAACATGTGCATGGTTAGTTGTAGACCTAGCCACATTGCTGACAAAAATGATCAAGCTCTCCTTGATTAGTAAGGTCATTCTCATGTAAGAAGTATACCATGATAGTTATATCTTCTATATAATATAGTTTGAAAGTACAATTGTAACTTTTTTGACTAATTTTCTCCTTGTTATATTCTCTTTTTGCTTTTTGTCACTCTAAACCAGTTAAGATTCACAAGGATATATCTTGGTTCATACACTTTTTTTTTTTTGGTACTGGGGATCAAACTCAGGACCATACACTTGTGAGGCAGGTGGCAGAACCACTGAGCTAAGTCCCCAGCCCTGGTTCATACACTTGGAAGCATAGTTTTTATGTTCTGCGATCTGTGTGGAAAATCATGGTGTCAAGATATGGTAAGGATTTACCATTTTATAAAGCTGCTTTTAGGGTGCAGTAAAGGTAGATATACAAAAGTCCAAGTTGAACAACATTACATCTCATTTATTCAAAAGGCCTTGCTGGGGTGGGTGGGTTTAATCCATAAATGTTCAAGTAAACTTTTGACAGTATATTTTCTTCAGCAAGTTTATCCTGGATAATATAATATTTTAGAAAATCTATAGTGTTAACATTCAATCTGAAATTAACAAATGCTGATAGCTATTTGTTTAAAACTCTGATTAAATACTTTTAATAGGGGTCACAGTGTTTCTCAGTGGTAAGTTAAAGATAAGAGTCTATCTTTGTGCTATGACTATCATTCTTTTGGTCTAAAAGTTTGTGATACATATAGATAGATATCTGTATCTATATAGATCTATCTATCTATATATATATATCTCTCTTTGTATATTATGGGAATAATTCTTCTTCTGCCTTTAAATTTATGTGGGAAAAAATAGAATTGGACAAAAAAGGTATTAGAAAATTTAAAGGTACATTTAAATGAATCATACTGTTTGACCAAATTTAAAAAGTCTTTAAAAGCTCTTTCTTCAGGCTACTATTTTCATGATAACATGTTGTATGAACATAAGTAGTGACTCAAGTCATTGGAAGGCAGGCTTGGGTTTTGTGGCTGAGAAAGAATCCTTAGAAGCAGAAATGGTCAATATTTTTAACATTTCCTTCCTTCAGATGCATGGAAAGGGAAGAAGAGATGATGAGAAAAAATACTCTACCCTTTTCATGGAAACATGCCTTACACATAGAACTGGATGCTGTTTTATCAATCTCCTTTTTATTACACATTTATCCTTCTTCGCTCTTCCCTTAAAGACATGCTAAGCATAATAAAACACGCACATAAACAAAACAAGTCATGTAAGACATGCTGTGGTGTAACATACAGCTGTTTTTTAACTCCTGTTTTTATTAGAGATTAATACATGAGTGGGAGGGAATTTAAGGATTCATTATATGGAGTAATCATTTTTCAAAAGGTGTCCCAAGATCCCCAAAGGATTTCCATCAGGATGCATCAGACGCTGATGACAGGATGGGAATCTTCCCCCCCATCCTCCTGCACACATGCTCAAACATAGCAGCTTCACTTTCATCTGTTTTATAAACTTGGTTTTATTGTAAGAGTTTATAAAAAGAAAGTATCCTTTTAAGTTTTAAAACAACCCACAGCTTCAATAGAAAGAACATATCTTTGAAATAAGAGAAAATCTAAGTTAAAATTTCACTTCTGTCCTTAGATCAATGATAGCAAACTTATGTGCGTGCCACAGCAGGCTGATTGTATCATTGAAAGATCTAAAAGGTTCACATCACTGCTAGATGTTGCTACCCTCATCCATCACCATAAGATCTGTACATAAAATCTCTCCTTTGTGAAAAATCAAATGAGAGATGAACGCGGAGTGCGTATTGCAGAAACTGATGTAAGATTCTAGCTGCCTCAGAAGAATTTGGGTTCTATTCAACTATTATTTGCTATTACGCATATTATATTTAAGCCTTGAGAAAGGGAGGTTCACATATTTATTAAGCTGATAGCTAATGCTTTCTAACATGTCTGTACTGTTTCTTCGTGTGATTTTTTTTAAATCCTATTTACATTATAGAATAGCTATATTCATTTTAGGGAATTGGTGCAAGAATAAAATATACCTTGCTTATTTTCAATCTCTTTTGGCCTAAACAAATAAATCAAATTTGTATTTGATTCTGACCCCCACAAAAGAGATAAACATTTCACTTGTATTTAATTCTGTGGGGCTTATCTTCTTTCTTTCTAAATTATATAGAATTGAGCTCTTGAAACAAGATTCTCAAAATTTTAGCCTGTCCATGTTATCTAGCTAGTTGCTATTTACCCTAGTGAGCAATACAAATATGATTCTTATATATACCAGGAACATGTTGATTTAGAGAATCATAGATAGTCCTTCCTATTCCCTTCCCTTCTTTTTCTCCTTGTTTTTGTTCTTCTTCTTTTTGCTTTTTTATCTTCAAACCTCCTGATTCACAAAGGCCAAAGAAATCAATAGACAAGGAGTAGGGTGTATAGGCAATTTGATAAAAGGAGACAGAGATATTCTGTTTTTCCCCATGTACCTCAAGCCTGATTTAGATAGACTTTATTTATGAATTAAGAGAAAAATACATGTTTTGTCAAGTTGTCTAGTTTCCCTCTGGGTTTTCATTTGCCTTCGGTAGAATCATCGACAGTCTTCTGTAGATGGGGCAAATGTGTTTTATGTATCGGGGCCTATGCCAAATGAAAAAGTTAGATGTGCACTAGCTTCCATAATAGGAACAGCATGAATTGAAACAGAAAGATAATGGAAACCAGTGCAGGGTGTCTAGGTAAGATGAGAAAGCAAATTGTTTGGAATATGAATTACATGATGACTATTGTAATGCTCCTATTATTTTCTGAAAACTCAGGATGACTATGTTAAGCTTGCACCAGAAGGATTGCTATGTCCATTCTAGGTTCAATATATAAGAAATGAATTAAAGCAGGCAAACATTGAAAATGTTAAAATGTCCTCATTTGTTTTACAGTCCACTCATCACTTTCTCATCATAAATTATTTGGTGCAATCCATTGTTTGTCAGTAGTTTTTATGATTAACTTTCAAAAACTTAACCTTGTAAGAATGCTTTAAAATAAGTATTATGCTAGAGATGCAAGGACATTTATTTTAGTGCTTCACATTCTGTTATCTAGAGAATACAAGGCAAAATTCCGACTTCAAATATCATTTTCCTTTCTTTCAATAATTGTTCATGTATTTTAGTTGATTATAAACAGACACTGCTCTTGAGCTTATTATTACCTGATGGTAATTCAAGTTAAATTAGTGAAATTTTAAAACTCATGCACTGATTTGATGGGGAATTTGTCAGTGTTAATACCACACCACATTCAACTTGATCTGAGAGATATGAGCCCTTTTGCAAGAGTGTGTTTTTGACTAATAATACCAGAAAGAAATTAATAGAATTGTAAAATATTGCACTTTGCATTTATGAAAGAATGTGATGATGGCACTATTCTTTATATGCATGAATGTGACTGAAGGGAATAGTAATTATCAGCATTCCTTTCTACTTTAAGAACCAAAGTGTCCTGACCTTGTCAGTGATTATAACCCCTGTGACTTGATTACAGTTTTTAACGTGTCAAGTTATCACCACTGTCTTAAACATCATCAGAAATTGAGGAAAGGATAATGGTAAGATTAAAGAAACATTAAACTTAGGTAAAGCTTCTCAGTTGTATGATTAAAAATATCAGAAGCATACAGTGTTTTCTCTTAAGGACACAAATGCAAAAGAACCAGTGATTGTATTTTTTCCTTTCTGAGGCAACAGATTAGGATTATTGCAGACTCCTCCAAACATTCTTCTTGTTTTAATTGTTTGAATTTAGTATATTGAGCCTGAATATTTTTTCACTCACAATTTCAAGAATTTTCTAAAATTGGTGAATAAACATGTTACATACTTAGAAAAGTTGGAATAAAAATCAACCAGTAAGGAATTTCCTTCTCTCTCCACCTATCCCTGAAGTTTCAAGTCTGTGTTCATTATTTCCTGCATGGCAATATAGAAATTTTAGCATAATAAGTTTAGAAAATGATCTTTTCTTCTACTCTCATTAGAGGTATCTGACTTCATTAGGCATCAGAACTTGAAAGTACCTCTAATAGAAAATTCCTATAATATTATTTATATAAAAAAGAGTAGTTCCCAGAGGAGTGGCAACAGGTACTGAGGAGGCACTCGGTTTTGTATGTTTGTATAAGAAAGAATAGATGGAGGACATTATAAATACAGCTAATAATATTAGATATACTCATTTAAAAGGGTTTTTAATGGATTCTAAATATTCCTTTCTAACCAGAAATAGCTACTTATTTGTTGTTGTTGTTATTGTTTTAATACTCAGATCATAAATGGCTAAACAGCCTAAGGGACTATAAATTTTAGGGTTACTTCTAGATTATCCAACTTTGAAAGTTTTGCAAGGCACTGAAGAATTTCCCCCACACAAGATGTTCAGTGCTAAAACCAAGCAAATCCCACGCAAAGTGGAACCAACTTATCACCTTGAACATTCTCTGCCAAGTTAAGGTTACATTTTATGTAGGTAAATCTCAGATAATTTCTTGCATTAAAGCTTTTGGATAATTTGTTATACTAAAACCTAAGAGTCAAACTAAAGATTCTTTCTTTTACTTGAATTATATAATGTTAATATAAAAGCATAAACATTATTTGCACTAAAGGCTATATCTTTAATTTCAGGTGGTATTACAAGAGATATTTATTTCTAATTCATTTAGTATTTATGAACTCACTATAGTCAGTTGTTCTTTTTGGTATAATTCATAAGATGACTGAATAGAATTGCATTTGCTAAGCTGAAACATTTAAGTAGCATCGCACAATTCTTGAATAGCTGGAGATTAAAAGAAACAGTGCTAGATGGAGAATTAGCCTCTAAATCATGTTATACACTAGGAAGTTAGAGTTTGCAGTATTATGGACACAAATTTAAAAATGAAGTAAGTAGTAGAACATAACATGACAAATTTGGAATAGGTCAGGATAAAGTACATCATATAAAGCCAGGCATTATGGCACACATCTATAATCCCAGCACTCAGGAGGCTGAGGATGGAGGATCGCTGCAAGTTAGAGGCTATTTTGGGTACATAAGAGTTTAAGGCCAAACTGAACTACAGATAGTTCCCATTCAGTGACCTACGTTTTTAACAACTGTCCAGATTTATGAACAAGGTGCACTGTCTGGACTTATGATGTGCCCACTTTTTCTTATTGTTTTTTTTTGTTGTTGTTTGTTTGTTTGTTTTTTTGTACTAGCGATTGAACTCAGGAACTTGCACAGCACCACTGAGCTATATCCTGGCCCTGACTTGTCTTTTTTATACAGTTCTATACATGTTGTTTATAGATCCTCCTGTCTTTTTTTTGTACAGTTTACCTTATTTGTACAGTACTGTAATTGTTGCTGATAATACTGTACAGTGCTATAGTTTTATGTTCTGTTATATACTACAGTACTGCATGTAAGAGTTATGCACATAAAAGCAAAGTCATCAAGCTGGACTCGCCTTTGAACATTTCTTTGTTCTGAACATTGTAATGTAAATACTATGTACAATTCCTCATTTAGCAACCAATTTATTTAACAATCTGGTCAGAGGAATGGAACTTGGTCATTAAATGAGGAATATCTGCACCTAGTAAGACCCTATCATCCACCCGAATAATGGGATTATAGGCATGCATCACCATGCCTGGCTGGGAAGATAGTTTTATTAAAGTATTTGGATGATCAAATGTTTGTGTCAAATACAAAAGCCCACAGCAATGGAGTTGAAAATTTAATTATAACTAGATTCTAATGTATTCATCAAATACATGTCTCCCTGTTTTTAATGAAAATATATTGTTTATATTTCTCACTTTAGAGAAACCTTTGGAGATAGCATAAAAGCATACTTTTGGGACAGAATACAGACTACATAGTTTGTGAATTGGAGCCAATAACACCCTGAGTTTATTCTTATTAGCGTTAATGCATTTTTAAAAAGCGTTTTCAGTAGTCTCATACTATAATTTGTGGCACAGTTCAGTAAGTTTAAGGATATACTTAATAGGAGAGTACAAAAAGATGAAATTTGTTTTGTGAGTTAGAGAAGTGGAACATAGGATATAGAAGGTACAAAGCGAGAGGAAAGGAAATGAGTACTGGGAAGGTCCATATTTTTAATTACTTCCAAAGGGCACTGGTATATGTTTTATAACCATTCATTCCTGTTTTTATGAAGCCCTAACTCCTTGAAGCACAAAATTACATGTGTGTGCCTGAAGGCATATAGAAAAAAAATACCAGAAACCATAGCAGAGTCTTAGCCACTGGTTTAATATGTATATCTTTGCAGAGATCTGAGAATCCAGCAAAATCTAGTGGTTTTGATTAGTTTTTCAAGAAGAGGCAGAAAAAACCCTTCCAAATGAAAACTCGTCACTCACAGTTTAAGTTAGATTAGAGATGGTGCTTTGTGATTCTCTTCCTGACTAAAAAGTAAGTTGTTAATAGCAAAACTTCTTTTACAGCTCTAGCATTTGCTATAAATTCTGAAATATCCTTGCAAATAGAAATCTTTTCACATTTATTCCTAAGTTCCTCTCAGTCCTTAAAAAGGTTCATTGCTGAACCTAATTCTAAAATTTAACTCTCATCATTTATATTCAGTACCTAAGGTAATATGATGCTACTATTAACCAACTGTAAGAGAAGACATTACTGTCTTGTGCCTAAATTTAGTGACCTTGGTTTTCTTAAAATATATCTGAAGAGATCCGAGTTCGATCCCTGTTACAAAAAAAAAAATTTTTTTGAAGAGATAATAAGTGTTTTACTGTTAAGTCAAATGGTATTTCCATTTAGAAAACCTCTTTATCTAATGATTCTGGCAGGTCTTTAGCAGGTGATATAGGCCTCAGGAGAAGGAATGCCTTATTTCTGTAGAAATCTATAATAAGAGGAGGAAGTAAATACCTCATGTAGCTAAAAGTCAGATGTTTCACTTAATATTTTCAGGTAGCAACTGTATTGTCATGTCACATAAAATTGTTTTTATTAACTAAAAAGTAGTGCCTGCCTGCCAAGTATTTAGAAATCATCATAAGATCAATAAAATGACAAAACAGTCAAACTTACTTATACCACAGATTCGGTAAACTAGTCAAATAATAAATTTTTTAAACCTATGTTTTGCAAAAAGAATCTCTGCCTTTCATCTCTTGCATTTCTTAATGACAGTATCTCTATTTTTATTCTTGTTGTTTGTTTTGTTTAATCTGACAAATATTATGATAGTTTACCCTCAAACACAGAACTTTGAGAGATCTGGAAGAGCCTACATGTAGTACAATAGAACAGGAGAAAAGGCCTGTGCACCCTAAGACTGCATCCATGTTTTGAAGCCCAGAGAAAAATGCCTCCAACAAGCCTCATCTGTATCCTCTATATGAAGGCACTGATAATCTAAAACTTCTTTGTGTGACTTCGGGAAAGTTAAAGCAGTAAATTGCATTTCTTGAACATATATCACTCATCTTAGAGTCTACAGACACTGACCCTAGTGGGAATCACATGGCAGCAGATGAAGAGACACGTCCGTCGTCCACAGCATGCACAAGAGCAAGCTCACCCGTGATTGACCTTGTGCCTGATTAGTGCACAGTTTGCATCTCCAGCTCTTCTTTTTAAAGACATAATACACTTGAGAGCATTACTCAAGGAGACAAAATACATATACACATCTTCAGGAATATAGGACCATCTGGCTAGTTACTTTTAATGGCTACATTAAATATTTGTCATTACTTTTTTAATATAGAAAGCAGGTAGGAGAGTGTATTATAATGCACATACTAATCCAGTCTGGCCAACTACTCATAGGTCTTGGGCAAAGGTAAGTCTTACATTGCTTGGTTTTTCTTCCTAATGTTACTTTCTATATTGTAGGTATAGTGATTTATTTTCAGTTCTTGCTAAAGTTTTCTTAAAGCACGGTTCTAGGAGACTTCATTTTAATATGATCTAGTATATTTAATCTAAAGCAGTTGTAACAGTGTTTCCATTGTTTAATTTAGTCAAGGGTAAATTAATAATTGTAGTGTTTGTAGTATAAAGTCTTTATGAATTTAAATACATGTTGTCTAGAGGTGTAACAAACAAAATATTCTTTTAAAAATATTGTAAAAAACAAATTTAAAGCAGCTACCATCTATAGAAAATGTTTCATAAAAAGCATTGCCTGGAGGAAAAAAATCATATTATCATGTGTACCAACCTTTTTTGTGCATTATCCACTAAACTGACATTTCAAAATATTCACAGTGGGTAGCATATGGAATACCCCATAAAGACTGATTAGATTTAATAATGTTTGTATCACTGTTTGGGAACATGTACAAGGAATGTAATGGCCATATCTTATTAACATCAAAATAACTCAGAATAAAGGCCCCTAATTAAAGCAAGGCTGGTTTAGAAGTTTAGCAAAATTACCAGCAGCAATAACCACCTACCCTCCTGCCTGGATCTTGGGACTTAATTTTATGTGTCCATGATTTTTAGAGTTTAGAGGATGGCTGCTATGAAAATTATAATAGGCTGTGACAATGCCATTTTCAACCTGTCCAGAACTACACAAATCTTAGTCTCAGAGGGACAACATTGTTGCCAGAGATGAGATTTCAGCCAAGTGGTGTCAAAGAAAGCAAGATTGTAGTCTGCATTTCTGCTGAGCTGCTTTCTCCCTGACTGATTGATCTCCTTTTGCTTTGCAAATGTGCATATGTTAAGTTCAGCATTCCAGTAACAAAGATTCACTCATAACCTGCCATGAAAATTGATGCACACTGAGAACAATGTATGTTATATGTTGTGTTTTCATAGAAGTCCCTGGGAGATTTTTAATTGATCATTTATAGAGAAGGGAAGTAGGAGCAGATTAAAAGTAACCAGGAGAACGAGGTTGTTTTATTGGACAGTTTAAAAACTCTGTTTTAGAAAAGATGCCTACTACTCATAAACTAAATAGTCATAATTAATTCCTATCACTCTACTGTAAAATATAGGAACAACCAACTGTTTTTTATTTTTATGAGTATTTGGGGCTTAAAAATTTCTTTTTCTATATGTTTAACCCTTTTGAAAACTGATATTTCCTTAATACTACTTACATTGCCTTTTCAAGTAGCAGTTTTCATACCCTTCCCTACAAAGCCATTTAATTAGTTCTGTTGTAAGTCGTGTAAAGATAGAAATAATCCTCTAAAAGCAATTGCTTTTCTTCCATGTTGTTCTTAGCTTGGGCTATGTGTTTTCACATTTTAAAATGGCATCAAAACATGTACCTGAGAAGCATTTTGAAATCTTACACTTTTTTTTTTTGTACTAGGGATCAAACTCAGGTCCTTATGTTTGTGAGGCAGACGGCAGAACCACTGAGCTAAATCCCCAGCCTGCATTTTGAAATCTAACTTTAACTACATCATTGTTTTGTTCTGGAAATGTATTAACTCTAAGTATTATCATTTCTTTCAAGAACTAGTTTCTATTGTTACTATTATTTAGATAAAACTTTATTTATATTTGGGGAAATTCCATAGCCAATAGTAAATGTACAAACATTTTAGTGATTGATTTTTACATGTGCTTTTAGATACTTATTGTAATTTTTATGCTTTTCTTTATATTGGAAAAAATAACTTGTGAACAGTATTAAGGTAGATAACTTATTAATTTGACTCAGAAAGAAGTTCAAGATACATATAACATAGTAAACTAATTTAAAGCCATATTCATCATTTTGCTTATACGTTAATATTTTATCTATTAATTTTCATCCAGCAATAAATATTAGGAAGCACTAAAATTTTTCTTCCTAGATTATTTTCTAAAATGTAGTATCATATAAGTATATTCCTTCTACCTCCTTTTCTATCAAACAATAGATTGAAGACATCACAATAAAAATTATAATATATTTATAGAGACAGGCTAAATCCAAAGCTGTAAAGATGAAAGAATCAGATTAGACATTCCATTTGCTTTCTCAATATGGTGTCTCTTGTGCCAGGGTTTCCATCTTTATATAACTTATTGGGTATGTTTCACCCACACTGCAATCTAACTGATCTTCTTTTCTCTGCCATCTGTTATTCAGTTAATATGTGTTTGCATGTGTGTTTTATGCAAAAGACTTAACAGCCTAACATTTTGGCATACTTTTTCTCTTATGTCATGACAGTATCTGGGTATTTTTAGATAAAAAAGATATACTTTTTTGTACAGGTAAGTGAAAATCATTTCCCCTCTACTTACCCTGCTAAAATGAGAATACATGGAGAGGCTAAAAGGAAAGATTACTCCCCCCAAAAAATGAACAAACTCTTGTTCCAGAGCCATTGAAATATTGATACACAAGAGAAGCATATTTTAACAATTGCAGTACTTTATTTTTTTTGTTTGTTTGTATGTTTTTAAATTCTCACCAAACTTGTTCTATCAGTTGTTTGGAGCTTATCTTAACATCTGAATTTCCTTAGTCCAGCCAGTGACTACTTTCAGTTTTCTTAGCCAGCAGTATGTCTTCCAAGGTACTATATTATTACAAAAGAAAGCAAACATGGGAGGAAACCAGACAGTTTTTCCACTTATGATCAGATTAATAGGATTTTTTTTGTTTAATCTAATAGTTCCACCTCCTATGCTAGACACAGGATAATTCTCAATACAATTTACATGTCTGCCTTTGGCATTTTCACAAAGTAACTCAAAAATGCATGTGTCAGTGTATATCTGAGCATATCTGATATTGTTTTTAACTTCTTTCTCCTAGACACAAACACATGTACACAAACATACACACTTCCTCTTGGCTTTTAACCAAATTCTGTAGAAAAAAACATGTAAGATGAGGACTTCCCTCTTAACAAATACTGTACAATAGAGTATTTTTGATTGTAGGCGCAGTGTTATTTAGCAGATTGCAAAACTTTTTCATCTTGCATGACTGAAACTCAACCATCTGAGCAGCAATCCCCCACTTCTTTTTCCACCCAGCTCCTAGAAACCACCATTTTGCTTCCGGTTTCTATGAGTCTGACTACTTCATAAAAGTAAAATCACACAATATTTGCTTTTCTGTGACTGGCTTATTTTAATTAGCTGTCCTCAACAGTTCATCCATGTTATGACATATCACAGGATTTCCCTCTTTTTTATTTTATTATTTTATTTATTTATTTTTTGGTTTTTTGAGACAGGGGTCTAACTATGTAGTTGAGACTAACCTGGAACTCACTATGTAGCCCAGGCTGGTCTCGACCTTCCTGCCTCAGCCTCCTGAGTGCTGGGATTACAGGTGTGCGCCACCACACCCGGCCCTCTTTTTTTTTAAAGGCTGAATAGTATTCCTTTGTGTATAAATATCACATTTGCTTCATGTATTCACCCACTGATGGATAACTAAGCTGATGCCTCATCTTGGCTATTGCAAATAATGCTGCAGTAAACAAAGGAGTTTAGATATCTCTTCACGATTCTGCCATTTTCTTTTTGTTCTTTTGTTTGGCCAAATTCTGGCTTTGAATTACATATTTTCATTGTGACATATATGATTCCAAAGATCACATAATTTTTTGATATGTCAGAAAACCTAGAGAGAATAAACACATTAAAGGTAGATTTATAGTCATAGATTATAACCATGTCACAAACTGAACACTAATGAAGTTGTTTGGTTATTGTTTGTTTTCCTCAAGTAGAAAATATTCATGGGGGGCCGGGGATTTAGCTCAGTGGTGCCATCGCTTGCCTTGCAAGCAGAAGGTCCCCAGTTCGATCCCTGGTACCCCCCCTAAAAAAAAGAAAATATTCACAGGGTACATTTTTATTTCTCTAACAAAGGAAAGAAGAGAAATATCTTCTTTG
The DNA here is from genome assembly GCF_012274545.1 of Fukomys damarensis. NCBI lineage: Eukaryota > Metazoa > Chordata > Mammalia > Rodentia > Bathyergidae > Fukomys > Fukomys damarensis. Next base: position 74,079,487 of record NW_022900951.1, read on the forward strand.
GAAGTGATGCCACTGCATTTGAACAGCTTATTCCCATTTGTAAAAATCTAAAAATGTCTTCAGAATTAGATAATGCCATTTTATATTTAAGACATACATTAAATTATAATAGAAAAACAATCCACTAGTGACCAAGAAGAATTAATAAATTCTTATATTTATATATATTACATTAGAGCAGGGAAATGTTCTGAAGTATTTGACTACTATAACTGGGACTTTATGTTAGAGTTCTTTGTGTCCTAAAATGCACTTCTTTTTAACTATACAGAAAATTTTATTAAGTGAGAAGGACTTTAAATTTAGGTTTTGAGGAGCTGGAAGTATCATGCTAAGGGTCACAAATGGCCCACTTTGAAGTAAAATAATCATCAGTAATCAGCTGGTGTACAAAATACAAAGTTGTCTTCCAATGATAATTATTTTAGGAGTAGCATGTCAGTCTTTGAGATAGTTTATTGAGGTTAAATTTCATAACGAAATTGCTGTATACTTACAAGTTCTTTTAACCTGTTTGAGACATATTATGACATACAAAAGACATGCAAATATAATTGAGCAATAATGTAGAAAGACTGCATAATTTAAGGAATCAGCTTAAATAATATATTCAAATGTTTCCATTAAAGAAGCCATACTTTTTGTCACGATGTTAGTGCTTCCATTTTACCTAGATACATAGAATCTGGCATTTTGTTGCTAGAAGAAAGTTCATAGGTCCTAATTGCTTTATTCGGTAACTAATCTGAGGAGGAGCCCATAGTTCATAAGGTCCTTGCCAAGAAAAGGTCTACAATTCATAGGCCTTTCCAATGCACACAGTTGGTTATTTTGGTAAAAAGACAATTATTAAACTTGTTTTCGGAGACTTTTCTGGTTTTATTGCTGTTTCTTTACCTCACTGGCAATTTTAGTTACATAAATAAGGGTAAACAAGAAATGGTAAAGCTCTATACAGCTCAATTTGAAAGTACTAGTTTCACTGAAGAAGCATGATTGGAAACTATCTACAATTGAGTATTACATTTCCCAAACCTGAAATTGGGCATTTCAAGACAAATGTAGAAAAAGTGCTCATAAGATGGGAAAAATTGAAAAGTAAAATGTCCAAGAATTCAGAGAACTATATTAAAAGTCACAATAAATCCAAATATGTATGCATTCATTCCAAAGCAGCAGACAGCCAAATTACTTAGTGCCGGTAAGATTATCTCTCTCTCTCTCTCTCTCACACACACACACACACACACACACACACACACACACACACACACGCAAAGCCTGAACAATAAAAACGAGAAATGTAGAGATTCTTAATACTTGTCACTACCACTTCTAATTTCCTAATTCTCTATAGCTATGTTTGAGTCTATATTACTAAGTTTTTTTTATTCCCAAACTATTCCTATTCAAACAATACAAGCCAATTCCCCAGGAACTAACCCTTTGGCAAAATTTACACTGACTGTGCATTTTGCTTCTTTG
>NW_022900951.1:74081059-74083521 GCF_012274545.1 Fukomys damarensis
CCAAAGCAGCAGACAGCCAAATTACTTAGTGCCGGTAAGATTATCTCTCTCTCTCTCTCTCACACACACACACACACACACACACACACACACACACACACACACACACACGCAAAGCCTGAACAATAAAAACGAGAAATGTAGAGATTCTTAATACTTGTCACTACCACTTCTAATTTCCTAATTCTCTATAGCTATGTTTGAGTCTATATTACTAAGTTTTTTTTATTCCCAAACTATTCCTATTCAAACAATACAAGCCAATTCCCCAGGAACTAACCCTTTGGCAAAATTTACACTGACTGTGCATTTTGCTTCTTTGACAGTTGTAGTTTTATATTCATTACAAATTTTTAGCAGAGAATATACAATCCAATATTTTTGTCTCTTAGGTAGTCATATTTTCAGTATATTCTACATAGAGAGCATTTCAGACTAAGGAATGTTCACAGAACCAACTAGAGTATTAAGTTATTCTTACTGAGATCTGAATAGATAAGAGGAAATCTTATAGAGTTTGCTCCATTTGCTTTGGTCTTACATTCTTAACTACTGCCTGGCACTGCATCTCCATTTTATCAGAGGCCCAAGTATTTCAACTGTCTGTTGGATATGATCCCAGTATTTCACAGATATTTCAAACTCCGTGTGTCCAAAAATTTCCCACACAGTATTCCTTTTTCTCATTTCTCAAGTTCTGATGAAAACAAGTTTACACAAATCATATTCAGAGTCACCTTGGTGAAAAAATTCAAGTGATTTCTCATTACCTTCAGCTCCTAATCATTAATATCTAGTCAGTTACATTGCCACCTTCTCCTTATTTCTTATTAATTCTTGACATTCCCTTTGCAGTGCTAGTCTGTTTGCTTACAGGGCAAAGAAATCGTGGGCACAATCTCTTACCTCTTTAAACCATTCTTTCTCCTGTACCCAGAGTTAGATTTGTAAAATTATGTTCATAAAATTCTGTGCATAAAAACAATGGATATTTATTACCTCGAAATAAAATTTAAAGAGGGTTGCATTCAGCTCCTTTCCAGGCTTATCCCCCTTGACATCTCCCTGGGTACCCAAACTGCTTCATTCTAGAATAGCTACAGTTGATTGATATTCCAGATACAGAGACACCTTTATTCATACTATTTTCACTATATGGAGTATCTTTTCTCTGCACACAAAAATTATTTCCATACCTGAAGATGGAACTTGAAAGTTACTTCCTTCTGATACCTTTCCGGATAATTCCAGAATCATTCCTTTCTCTGTGTTCCCACATCTTTCTTGATTTTTTTTTTTTGTGTGTGTGTGGAGCCTATTTCATTTAATTATACTCTACCCTCCACCTTTAAACAGAGGAGGTGGTAGAACAGGCTGGATTGGCACATAGTTTTGCATCGCAAGGCTGTAGGGATGGTACCCAGGCTCAAACCCTAAAATCCACTATGGAAATGGCAATATGGAAGTCAGTTGACCTCCCTGAGGCTAATGTCATCATTTGTAAAACCCAGTTAATAATAGTGTTTCTAGGTTATAGGGTCATTGGGAAGTTGAAAAAAAATTTTAAAGTACTTGTTAAGCATTTAATTTAGTGTCTATTTCTAAGAGTTCAGTAGACATTATTTCCTGTTACTGCTGTTCTCTGGCTATTTCTCTACCTCTCAGAACTACTTTATAAATTTTGTAGGCATGACGTGCCATATCTTATCACCTTACTTTCTTTTTCTGTATTTAATCCCTTGAAGATTCTTATATACATAATTGCCACATGATAAATGATGCTGAGAGCTGAATATGAGGTAGTATTTGATATAATTAATATGTGTATATGCACATTATGAATATTAATGCTAACATTCCAAAATATATACCATCAGTCTCAAAAATTTATAATCATAACTTCTATGTTCATCTAAACACAACCTTTATATGCTAGTCTTGGTAATTACATATTACCTCACACCTGTTGTTTTTTAATTGCTTTTCATTCTATGTAACATTCTTGATAATTTATCAAATATAATTCAATTCAATGTTTATATAATAAATATTCTTCATCAGTGATTAGGAACTGATTAGTAGACTTACAATCATTTGAACAGTATTTTATATTCAATTAGCCTAAGATTTTTTTGAAAATCTGATTCGATTGCTTCCCTGTTTAGAATGCTTCAGTGGCTTATTCCTTAGGAAGAATTTCAAGATACTTGACCTATATGATATGAACTCTATTTGCTTCAGAAATCATTTCCCTCTTCTCTCCCACGTATTCTATAGGCGCTAGCATTTTATACAGTCTTTTTCCTCTTCTTTGTCTTCATACAATATTTAATTTCCTTCCAAGCCCTCCTTCCCACTACCCCAGTGCTCCAGCCCCTGGCTTTTCCTCTGCAAGTATTAGGTGTTTTGTTTGTTTGTTTTTGTTTTTTGTTTGTTTTGTTTTGGGGTTTTTTTTTTTTTTT
>NW_022900951.1:74084417-74085798 GCF_012274545.1 Fukomys damarensis
TTTTTTTTTTTTTTTGGTACCAGGGGTGGAACTCAGGTCCTTACCTTTGTGAAGCCGTCAGTGGCACCACTGAGCTAAATCCCTGGCCCTACAGGTATCAGTTTTAAGAGGCACTACCGGATTCAAGCCCTACTCCTGTATTCCACAAGTCAGTTAGCTCGGCCACATATACACTTATTTGATAATATATACTTTGCAGCCATTTTCAATTGCAGTTTTAAAGGTGTTTTATATTTATTTGTTTCCTCACCAAACTCATCTCCCAGCAAAGCAGTGCTACCTTAGCTGAAAATTTGCTATTCTGTCATCAGCACGCAGAAGATACTTGGCACAAAATAGGTACTTAGTTAAGAAATTTGAATAAATGATTGAAGAAATCTCTCTGTGAGGTATCTAGATATACAAAAATAGACATTTTCAAAGGAAGGATGAAAAAATGATTATACAAAGATAAAAGAAATTAATTAAGAATGAGGTAGAGAAAAGTCGGACTGCTGAGTATACTGCTTACCTTGCTGATCATCATTATATCTCTGTCTTTATCTGGAGGCTGATTTGAAAGCATTTTCTTTATTCCACCTGATTCAATTTATCTAGAGAAAAGGGAGATCATGACAAAATATTTTCATCTCGCTAGTAGCATAAATGCCTCCTATATATTAAAAACTGGAGACTGCTTCAAAATCATCAACTAAGCTATCTTTGTTATATTATTTAAATGCCTTATGCTTCAGTTTTATAATATGATTTTTAAAATATATTGTAGTACTGTTATAAAGTACTGCTGCAGAATTTAAGACACCGGAGAAATAAATGGGTGAAACGGGAGGATTTATTTAGGTGCCCACCAATTCAGTGGATTTATATCCTAAGGCTGAGCCCTGAACAAAGAAAAGAGTTCTAGTTTTATACATGTGGTTAAAGGGGTTGATCAACCTAGTGGTATGAAACTCGTGGGTGGGCAAGTTGGTTTCTAGAAGCAGGACAAAGGCAGTTAATCAAGTAGTGATAGTTTTGCAACTTAGCATATCTTTGTGGAAAAAAAAACCAGGATCTTATAGAAGGGAGGGATTATAAAAACCTGACTTACAGAAATAAAGTTACTACTTTTATTTGTAATAGAATAAGAAACACCAACCATAGAGGGGGGAAATTGGAGGGGAAACTGCTTAAGGTTAGGGAGACTTTTTTTCAGTTCTATTTTACTACCACTTTGAACTTAACTGCCTTTTATATTGTTCTTTTTAATGGTTTTCATTTTAAAATATTTTCAAGGCATATTCATCACATAACATATGGTTTGTAAGTAAATTTCAGCTAGCTTAATTAGGCCTTAACACTAGGTTTTTTTTTTTTTTTTTTTTTTTTTTTTTTTTTTTGG
>NW_022900951.1:74086149-74102542 GCF_012274545.1 Fukomys damarensis
CATGACCTTGTGCTTGGGAGGCAGGCAGTGGAACCACTGAGCTAAATCCCTGGCTCCTTAATAGTTTTAAAGATATTTCTTTGAAATTTTAATTTCTAAGTACACTTATTCAAATTTATTGGAAAAATACTTTGTTTTTAGCATTTAGAGGAATCTTTTCTGACAAGTTACAGAAACTAGAAATACTGTGTATATTTTTCAGTAGATTGTATATTTGTGACCTTTTTTTATTTAAGTAGATAATTATGCCATGTTGCTAAGTAAAGCTTGTGTGAAGGTTAAGTGGGGCTCAAATTGATTTTTTACATGTTCTTTAACAGTTCAGGATAATGGTGTTTAATATTTTAAGTTTTTTAATTAAAATTTAAAGAAACATAGTGATCCTGGTATAGGAAAAAGTAACTCCCAACTTGTTAAGATATCAGATGAGCTGAATCACAAACCAAAGCAGAAAGTTAGGATAATTTTATTGAAATTAAAACAAGAATAGTTCCTGGATTTCCAGGGTCCTCAGTGGGTGGCCATGAAAGTTTTTTTCTCAGAGATAATTTATACAGCAAAATCATAATGTGGGTACAACGTGGGTCAAACTCTAATCAATCTATAGGATTAAAAGTGCTGTATAGTCCTTAGCTAATATTGATCCAAGAGGGAACCAAGTTCTGCGGCAAGGGTATATAGAAAGAACGAAGGCATTTTGGGGTAGGAATGGCCGCAGAGGTTTTGGTCACCTACTTATGTGTCTGATAGTACCTATCTGGGTCTACTGGACCAAATGGTGCTAATTACAGTATAATCTCAAGTTGCTGTTTATCTCTAGGGAGGCATGGAGACTTGGCTATTTTGTCTCCAACTTGAGGCCTGGCCCTCTTTAGATTCTCCTTCAGCCACAACTGTGATGTGTTTTCATCTTCTGCACTGACTTCCTCAAGGGACCAATCCTTCTGACTACATATTAATTTCTATCTCACTTAGCTATCTGTAATAACCCCAAGATAGTATAATCATCCTCCCCAATGTTCCCTATTCTTTGATGGCAACATAGCTGTTGTCACTCTTCTGTAGCACCAGTACCAGGAAAACTGGTATTCTGGAGTAAATGCCCTTTTTACTACTACTCCTAGTATTCTTTTACAGAGCTATGCCAGGAGAGGCCCTAGCAATAGATATAGAGCATACCCATAGGCAGTGTGCCCATTCTACTCTACATATGGTTTCTCTGTCCGTGCTCTCAAAACGCAGTTAAAATAGACTGACTGCCCTAATCAAGTTAATCACAGGAATCTACAACACATTTTGTAAAATCTCAATTGCAGTTAATTTTAAATAATTTTATTATAGAGAGCTAAGTCAGTTAAAATCTTATAGACAGTCAGACAGGGCTGTGTCTTGGAGAGAGCCAGTGAAGAGTATAAGAATGTGTCACAGCTCGGTGTCTGGTTTTTTCTTTTTTTGGTACCAGGATCTAACTCAGGACCTAGCACTCAGCTTGGAACCTCTGAGCTAAATCCCCAGCCCTGGAGGCACATTCCTTAAAAGTGAGGCTTCAAAACAAAGAGAAATGACTATACCCACATACTTCCCCTAGGCATGAATAGCAATGATTGATAATATTCTAAATAGGCATCAATCACCTCGGGTAAGGGACCAAAACCTCCCTAGTCTATTCCTTGCAGAAAGACCTTGTTTGTTCTCTGTATGCTTGCTGCCTGACTTGCGTCCTCACCTGACCCCCATTTAATAAATATTACTTGTTGTCCTCTGCTGCTTGGTCTGCGGAGTTCAATTCGGGAGCTTAGACTGGGAGGGTAAGGTGAGGAATCACCAGGCAGGCTCCAGCGAGGTTTCTGGACCACTTCAGCTTTATTTAGGAAATGCACAGGTTTATTTAGCTTACTGTGGACAGCCATGGGGGAGGAGCATGGGAGGAGGATTTGATTACATGGCACTTTCTAATAGGTTATGCAGTAGTGGAGAACATTGGGCAATATCTTATTGGCTAGTCATATGGTGGGGTGATTCTTGTTTTGCGAGGCGAAGGAGTCATGGACTAGGGGCGGAGGTGTAGCCTGTTAGACCCAGCTTCTGCCCACTTAGGCGAGTTAGCTCATCCTCAGAGAGGTCTTTGAGTTTGCTCAGAAGACAGGAGTGCTGCACACCTGGCCCAGCCAGGCTTGAACTTCTCCCACAATTACTGAAACAATTATACTCATAATCTTATTAGTTGTCCTAAGCTTTGTCTCACTTCAAACCCACATTGTGATTTTTCCATTTGATCAATATTGCTGAAGCAAGTATACTTGTAATCCTATTGGTTGGCTATATAGTTTTGTCCCACCTTGTATCCTCCTCACCTTGTGGATTTGCTCTATAAAACTCTCTTGAGAAGTAGGGTCAGAGGGCAACCTACTTTCTGGGCTCCCTTCTGTTTTCCTTAGATTGAAGAAGCTATGTTTCAATAAATACTTCCTACTCTTAACTTCCATTGTTTCTAAAGTTCATTCTTCCATTTTAGAGAACATGAACTCACCATATCGGACATCTAGCAGGTTGGGACTTCTATTTCCCCTATATTATTTAGAGGTTCATATATCATCCCTGTATCATACGCCCTATATCAATTTCAAGTAAGGAATAGCACCAGCCCTATTCAAATCTACTGATGAAACGACCTTTCTCTTCCTTTCCCATAGACACTCTCCAGTTAGAGATATACCTACTTTATATTTTAAATAGGTAGATATAAGTATACCTTGTGTCTGTATAAGAATATTGCATTTGCCTTCTGGAAACAAAACTGCTGCCAGTGAGTCACCAAATAATCTTTCACAAAATACATTTTATAATAAATTACTTGTTCATTAAACATCCTACTACATGCTTTGAAGACTAATCTCTTTGAGAGTGTATTTTTAATTTCTATTCTTTATTATGGAAAACAATGCTCATCAATAGGAAACATATATACAAGATGTATATTTATGTACGTATACATATGAATATATATATATATATGTATATGGGTGGGGGAGGTATTTTGGGAATTGGCTCATGTGATTGTGAAAGCTTAGAAGCCCCACTGTCACTGGACAATGTCTACAGGGTTTCCTGGAGCTGAAATAAGGAACCTAACCCACCCTATTCATAGAATACATTTGTAGGTTCAGTGACTCCCTTGTACAAAAAGAAATTTCAGGACTAGACAGTAAGAATTGTGGGATGGGTTTTTTAGGCAGATATTTAAGAAGTATTCACTCAAAATAATAGCCTGGGGTTCCTGTAGAGAGAGATAGCACTACAGTTTGGAACTGGGAATATTTTTGTCTTTTTTTTTTTTTTTTTGGTAGAAATCTGTGGCATTTGATGATCTGTTGTTTCCTCTTGGTTTATTAGGTGGGGAGGATGGTCCACCCACAGAAAGGTAATGATCTATTCAGAAGGGAAAGCCTATTTTATAGGTGAAAAGGTGGCTTATTCCTAGTTTTTGAAAAACAACTCAGACTGAAAGGGAATTAATTGCCCAGGCTTATTATGTTCTGGGGGTAGAGAAAGAATTTATTTTTAAACTGGGCTTATGTCTTCAAACTGCAGTTTTCAAGTTCCAATATCCCAAGGTGGGAGTAATTGGATGTCCCAGATAAAAAAACATTTTGCCCTTCTTCCACCATTTTTGTTCTCTCTGAGCTCTCATCAGATTAGATGATGCCCACCTACAATTCTGAGCCTGATCTTCTTTACTCATTCCACTCATTCAAATGCATGTCTTTAAAAAATAACCCTCAGAGATACACCTCAGATAATGTTTTAACAACTATCTGAGTATCCCATAACCTAGTCAAGTTTGACTTAAAAATTAGCTATTGTATCTTCTAATATATCTACTAGGGTAGCATTCAGATATAAAGATACAAATTTAACTTAAACTGACCATCATTCTACTGATAAATATATTCACTATTACATATATAACATCACAGTGAAATTGATATAAAGGTCATTGTCATTGTAAACAATACATTTCTACTACATGCAAAGAGCAGGGTATCATGCTAGTAGCTATCATAATATTTATATTCTAATCCTAGATGGATAAGTGCCTTTAATCTAGTTTCCACAACAATATAATTTACATAATATTATTTATCTGCCTTTATGAAAAGTTTGTCTCAGAAATATGGAATGGCATGAAAGGACAAGCATATTGTAAATTATAAAACCCTATACAAATGCAAATTGCTAATGGTAAAGTCATTTGTAATATCAGATTATAAATTTCTTCAGGGTGGAGATTAAGGCTTTACTGATGTTTGTATCAGTCACAGTGTTTACCATAGTGATAACCAATATCTTCCATGTAATGGCTCTTCAAAAAGTAAAATAAAAATCTTCTTAGTAAAATAAAGGTCCAGAATGGAGTGATATTGTCCTGTACTATTTTACTTGCCGTTCATGTACACTTTGGTGACTTAGTTGTAATGCTGAACCATTTCAGTGTGGACTCAAGCCATCTATCCCTTTTACAAAGTAATCACTTTAAAGATAAGTGGAAGACTTACATACTGCACTGCTTTCCATTTGTTATTTCAGAGATGAAGCATTCCCAGAATTGTAAATTTTCTCACTTGGGTATACAGACGCAATTTCAGAAATCAATTTTTTTTCTAAAAAACAAATCTATAAAATGTGCATTACTACATGAACATGTTTTATCTGATGAAAAATTGTATTAGGATAAGTGGGACACAAATTCTTTTGCTTGTTTTTATTATCTTTGTCTGCGTTTTACAGAATTTTTTGAAACATACAATTTAATAATTTGCATTGCAAATTGATTATAAGCAAATGACTGTGACAAACTGTTTCTACTTAGCAAGTCTTTACCAGGAGTGTGCCTTACCCCCATGGAAGAAAGGCTACAAAACAAAAACAACCCTTTCATTCTCTGCTAAAAAATGAAGAGTATTGTCTCATTTCTGCTATACCTAACCAGGTTGTTTAACATTTAATATATTTTTAAAAATAAAAAATATATGATGATAGTCTCAAAGGTAAAATTAGAATGTTTATGAATCATCATATACCCCTTTGTGAATAAAAAGTATAGGCTGTCTGAATTCTATTAATTCTTTCAGGTCTATTAATAACAACATGAACTTGAAGGTTGAAAGATTTTAATGTCACTGCTTAACAGAGAAAAGCTTGTTGTGCTGCTAATATGAATGCTAATAGTTAAGTAGCACAAAAATATGGACATAGGTAGTGGTGTCTCATTTTTAAAACCATGGTGCATTTTGTAAATGTCAGCTACAAAGTAATTTTCCAGAAATGGAAAATATAGGCCTGGCCATTATGTCTTTATCTTGAGGGCTTGTTTTCTTCAGATGCCCCTCCAGCCACAATTCTGTTGTCTTTATTTTTTCTACGGACTTCCTTGACAGCCCAGTCCCTTTGTGACTATATATTAATTTCTGTGTAATTAAGCTGCCTATAATACCATTAGCCTCCTTTTACACTTCCCATCCACTTGCCATTGTAAAAGTAGATCTGTGTTCCCATAGAAAATAAATTTGGTCCCCAGTTATAATAAAACATATTGAAGAATTCAGAAAACCCTATGAAACAAAGTATTTCAAGGCACAATTATCAGTTTCTGATTTTAAATAATTCTACCACAAAACATTAAATACTGTAGTGGATTTCAAACCATTATAGAATATATTGTGTCATTGATATAGGGGAAAAAAATGTAAGTCACAACCTGCTAGACATCGAATACACTGAGTGCATATCCCCTGAAATTGAAGAATGAATTCCAAAGGACAAAGGAATTTAAGAGTAGGAAAGGTTTATTGGGAAATAGGAATAGCTCCTGAGAGACAAACAGGGGAGCTAGAAATGAGTTGCCGCTGAGGCCCTGTGTCAGGTGTAATCTCTACAGCTAAGTCACAAGGTAGGTACACTGTGAATCAAACTATAGTCAACCTATAAGACTACAGGTATATCAGCTTAGCTAATATTGTTTCAATAGGGAAGCAGGTAATACAGCAAGTATACATAGAAAGAACAAAGACATTTTGGTGAAGGGATGGATCTGATGCTCTGGTTTCTCACCTGGGCAACTGATGTCTAGCTAGACTTCCTAGACCAGGTAGAACTAATTACAGTATAATTCCAAGTTGCTGCTTATCACTTAGGGAGGCATATAGGCCTGGCCCTTAAGTTTTTATCTTAAGTGCTGGTTTTCTTCAGATGCCCCTCCAGCCACAATTCTGCTATCTTTATTTTTTTCTACTGACTTCCTTTACAACCCAGTTCCTTTCTGACTATATATAAATTTCTGTGTAATTTAGCTGCCTATAGTACCATTAGCCTCCTTTCACAATTCCAAGTCTATTATTTTTCCATCTAAACATAAATTTTCCTCTGATCATTAGTAATTTTTAATGCATTGGACTAAAATTTTAAAATATTGACTTTTTCCCTATTCATGGTTAGCCTATTTATCTTTCTACAAAAATTCTTATCAATTAAAAATCAAAAGTTATTAGCCACAGAAGAACAAGAATGAAATGCCCCAAAATATCTACTATCCTTGCTTCTGAGTTGAAGGGCTTTTTTTTTCCCTTACTGGTGCTAAGTTCATGGCTGAGACTTCTATAACAAAAGATAGATTAACAAGAGAAAAGCATTACAGATTTATGGAATGTAAATTTTATGTGACATGGAAAACTGAAGCTCCCAATAAAAGGAGCAATCGTGAGAGAGTATGAGTTAACGAAGGTGAGAGGTGGGGGAAATTTAGTAATGTATTTAGTAATGTATCAGTTCAGGTCCTGCACTGTGTCTATGTACCTGAAGAGATAAGGGCAACCCGGCCCTCCTGGTTATATAGGGTAGGCAGTTCTATTTTGAGAGTATTGTTTATTACTGGCTTTAGAGGCACATCAGAATGTTCTTCTCTGGCTGCTTCAAGGGTGAAGGGAAACTTACTACCATATGCCAAAATATCATATTTTGGGATAGTATATCCTGAATATCCTGAACTCCATCACTCTTTCTTCCTTCTTCCTCTCTCCCTCTCTTTTTTCTCTCTTCATTTGGGAGACTATCTCTCTCTCTTTATCTCTGTCTATATATTTGTCTATATATAGATAGATAATATGTATAATATTTATATAGACATATATATACACATTATCTATTGTAAACACACACATATATATACAACACACACACACATATAGAGACAATGGAGAGATCTACAAATGTATAAATATAACCCATACATATAATTCACTATAACCTTTTTATCTCTATAGAGAACATGTATGAACAAGAGAAAACTATGTACATAGGTGGCACATACCTGTAAAACTATGTACATAGTTTTTTTCTCTAAATTTTTGGTTGCTGTTTGTTTCTACCTTACGTTATTCATAAAAAGATATGAAGTAGTTTTGTGGTATATATACCTAAAAGCTTTAATTTAGCAAACATATTGTAACAAATATACCCCATGTGCTTATACAATAAATAGTTCTGCCTAATTTAAAGATTTTCAAACTCACCAGTATGACTCTAGGAAGTTGTGTACTGAATTCCGTGCCCATCCCCTCAAATTCATATGTTAAAGACCTAACCATCCAGTGCTTTAGAAAATAGGAGACTTGAAGAGATAATTAAAATAAAACAAGGTTATTGGGATGCGCCCTAGTGCAGTGTGACTGGTGTCCTTATAAAAAGAGGAGATTAGGACATGAACAACACAGTGATTACCTTATGAGGACACAGCAATAGGGCAGTGATCTGCAAGCCAAGGAGAAAGACTTCATAAGACATCAAATATTTCAAAAGGTTGATCTCAGACTTCTAACCTTGAGATCCGTGAGAAAATAAATTTATGTTATTTGAGCCACTCAGTCTGTGATATTTTATACTGGGCAGCCCTACAAAACTGATAAACTGTTCAAGTATTTCTGGGTTACAAATCTATTTATAGAAGTGATGATCTAATTCAATCTTAACATCTGATTGCCTCTGAAGTACTATTGGTTCATGCTCCTTAACATGAAGGTACAGTTTTACAAAGACTGCCAGAGACCAATATGAAAAACTGTCCACCATGCACAACAACATGATCAAGCTCTATGAGAATCTTGGAGAATACTTCATTTTTGACTCTAAGACAGTAAGCATAGAAGAATTTTTTGGTGATCTCAGCAACTTCCGAACTCTGTTTCTGGTGAGTAATTCATTTTATAGCATTGACCTTCTTGTTGGCATTTTGTGTAACTATTGACCACATTGATTTCATTTTATAGTCCTTTAACAGGCATTGACAGATGTTTTGTACCTGTAATATGGATAAAAATCAGTTTCTGGCTTAATGTATAATTGAGATCTAAGTGAATTATCTTCAACTTCAGGAATACTTGGAAGTTTAGGAATAGTCCACCAAAATTGTATAGAAAATAAGTAAATTGGAACTTAAATGAGCCTGATTTTTATATAACATAATATTATAATTTCATCTAATTTAAAATTAATACTTAAAATAATTTTACTTGCTATATTCCAATGTGGTTTATGAACAACCTTCTTCTTTCCTTTTTATTTTTAATTTTTTTTTGGTGGTACTAGAGATTGAACCCAGGGCCTTCATAATGAGCCACATCCCTAGCCCTTTTTATAATTTTTATTTTGAGACAGATTCTCACTAAGCATCCAAATCTAGGCTCAAAGTTTCTATCCTCATGCATTAGTCTCCCAAAGTGCAGTGATTATAGGCATTGTCACCATACCTTATTATGGCCAAGTTCCTTTTGTAGTGTAAGTGAGAAACTGATTTTGAATCTATGTAAATATTTTAAAACTATATAAATTTTGAAACTATATATATAAATGTTCTTTAATAGCTAAAATTATTTTCATAATATGGGCTCTTATTTTAAACTGTAACTCTTGGAAATCACAGTAAATATTATCATCAATTGGTGGTAGACAGAGTACAAGTTAAGATCCTATACTGAAGCAAAACCATTGCCATATAAATACCGTGTTGCCAGGTATGGTGGCGCATACCTGTAATACCAACACTTGGGAGGCTGAGGCAGGCAGATTTCTTTGAGTTCAAAGCCAGCCTGGAATATGTAGCAAGACCTTGTCTCAAAAAACAAAACAAAACAAAACACCCAAAATATGAATGCTATGTTAATATATCTCTTCTGAATCCAACAAAGAAATAAAAGGAAGACCACAGACTCTATGATAGAAACAGAAAAATGTGCATAATATTTGATATCAGACAATAAAGTTTCCATATTTAAAAGAAAGATCTCTTATAATTATTCTCAGCCAGAAGATCAGTTTGCAAACAGATTTATTACAGGTCAAGGTATGTTTCTCTCCCCAAAGCAGTTATTTGTTAAATAATATTCCTTATCTTAATCACTGATGTTTCTTCCATGAAATAATTTTATTTTAGTGTGACTTACACAATCTATGAGATGCAGTATGCTTGCAGAAACCAAATTGTTTTCATCTATTTACCCAGGACACATAAACCACAGTACATCCCAAGAGTTAAATGAGAAACTTTGGTAATAGATACTATACCAAAAAGTTTTATATATTATTATTGTTATTATTATTGTTATTGGTTGTCATTTTTGTTGAGCATCTTAGCTGATTTTGGTTCTTGCCCTTTATAGAGATACTTATTTAACTCTATCTGACCAATAATTAGTGGAAACTATTTTATTAGCAATGAGAAGAGGGTTAAGATAAAGCAGTCAAATTATCTTTAAAAATTAAAAGCTATAAATATGATATGAATACATAGACACTGCAGTTATATCTTCCTAGATTATTTTCAGTAAGTAAAGAAAAATAGTACCATAGTCTTCTCTTACTTGTGGTATCACTTTCCATACTTTCAGTTACTCATGCTCAACTGTGATCCAAAAATAGTAAACAGAAAATTATAAAAGTAAATAGCTCCATTTAAAAATACTGGTTTTGGGCTGGGTGTGGTGGCACATGCCTGTAATCCCAGCACTCGGGAGTCTGAGGCAGGAGGATTGCTGTGAGTTCAAGACCAGCCTTGGGTACAGAGTGAGTTCCAGGTCAGTCTCAATTACATAGTGAGACCCTGTCTCAAAAAAAAAAAAATACTGGTTCTTTGAACCTTGAAACCTTGCCTTTCACATTATGTACCTTGTTACTTCATTAATACCCAGGTACACTGTGGTAGATAGTGTATTTCAACTAAGTTGCAGTGTTCTTCCAAGAATAATAATGTTACAGCCTGTGTGTAATCATATTAGCCAGCTGTTTAGGAGGCTTGCTAAAAAACTATTCTTATATTTCTTTCATTCATAGCTTGTTAAAAAAATATGGACATTATTGTTAAGAACACCCAATTCTGTGTCCTTGTACTCCCACTAATAAGCTCTGTAACTTTAGGTATATCATCTATACTTTTTAGTTCTTAATTTTTTGTTTCATTTTGTTTTGTTTGTAAAATGAAAGACCTAGAATATGAGTCTCTATGAACTTATTCCACTTGAGCAGTTTATGAGTCATGGTCAGAATTTCAAAAATGACAGAGTAGTATGTACTATGTTTTTTCTATCTGCTGACTTCACTGCCCGTGTGACTTGAATACGGAGAAAGAATTTATCACTAATCCTCCCTCTCATTATAAAACAAAATCTGACATTCTTATGCCTGGCTTAATATGCATTATACTTCCTCAGAGCCTGTTCAGATTGAATTTCAAAGCCAATAACCAGATCCTACAATATGTCTGCCAATCTGAAATACTTAATGCAATCCTGCCCACCCATTGCTGTTTTGGCCTTGCATAACATAACTGGTACCACTTCTCTCTATGAATTTTTATCACCTTACTGGCATGAGAACTTAGTGTGCAACTTATTAGCAGTCTTGAACTTAGGTAGGTCACGTAGTCTCTCTAGACATTGGTTTCCTTGTCTATAAAATATAGATGAAAATTATTGCCATGCCTTCTTGGCGCTGTGTGAAAAGAGCTTGTAACCTATGTTATGCAGATGTTCAGTATTATTAGCCATTTTCTAACCAGTCTTTCAATTATATGTTGAAAACCAACTTGATTTTTGATGATATTCTGGTCCAGAGAATAAGAGACTAGTCTGTTTCTAGCCATTAGTAGAGAGAAACAAAAGTGCAATGTAATTCAGTTAAGAGTTACCATAGTAATGTGTTAAGCTATGATAATAATAATAATACAAAGAAGGGACTGCCCATTTCTGCCTGTGTTGGCAAGAGAGGCTTTCACAGAGAATTTGACATTTGGGCAAAGTCTGGAAGGCATAGTAGTTAGACAAGTAGACTTTGACAAGCACTTTTAAGGGTTTTATAGCTGACCTGTAAGTCGAACACTCCTAAATCAACATCACCGACTGACGTTGATCACTTTTGCTCACCATGCTACTGTTTCATAGTGAGCATCAAGTGATTTCATGCTCCCAAGGGAAGGAAGAACCTTAAAAGAGAGACGGAATTGTAACTGCCAAAAATTCCCATTTTCTTAGTGCTATGTGTGTTTGGCCTCAGGGTTCTTAGCGCTAAAAGCATATTGGACTATAGATGGAAGCAATAAAATACCAGTAGTGCTGAGAAGAAAATAAGAGTTCTGATTCATGTGCTACCAAAAATTACTTCAAAATGACCTCACAATTTCATGTTGGGATATCTATTTGGCATGTGTAACATAAACAAAATGCACATACCAAAAAATCTCAGAAAGATTGCATCTACAAAATGGGGAAAAACAGAATAATAGAGGGATTGACTTTATGGATTAAGACCTTTCACCATAATTTTAAAATCAGCACATATCTAGGACTGGTGGCACTTGCCTATAAATCCCAGCACTCAACTTAAAGGCTGAGTCACAAGGATAACCACAAGTTCAAGGTCAACCTGGGCTATATAGTGAATTCAAGTCCAGCCTAAACTGCATAGTGAGACTGTATAAAAAAGCCAAAATAAATAAGAAAATCAGCACATAATATAAGCAAGGTTAATTAAGAACACTTAAATTCAAATGAAAAATTTTCTGTGAGAAAATTGAATTCCGTGCTTATGCAATGCTTAAGTATCTTTTTTGCTTATTTTCCTTGATGCTTCAGTCATCCTACTAGTTCAAATAGTTGACTGCACAAATAGTATCTTTTCTTGTGAGATATTTTGAATAGAATATTCAAAATCAGTGAACCTTGTATGTTCCACCACCATGCGATACCTTGCTTAGGCATAAAATTAATTTCAGCAGTTGGGAAAGTGCTTGAGGCAAATATTATACTTCAATAACTTTCATAGCTCCAAATATATAATAGAAAGTACTTCTTTTCTCTTTTAATTCTATTAGTTTCCTCCTGCTTTTGGGTGTTTTGTTTTTTCCTTTTTTTAATGAACAATATGTTACCCAGCCACTCAATAAATATTTGTTGTGTGTGTCTTCATGCTATGCCTCATATACTATAGCAATATAGAAATAATGCTTTGTAAGGGTTTTTGTTTTGTTTTGTTTTGTTTTAGAGTAGGAAAAATTTATTGAGAGAAAGGTAGCTTCTGTCTGAGAGAGACAGAATGTGGTTTGTAAGGTTATTTATTTATTTTTTTTTGGTTTTTGAATATTTTGGTTTTGGTTTTTGTTATTTTCAAGAGAGGGTCTCACTTTGTAGTCCAACCTGGCCTTGAACTCGCTGTATAGCCCAGGCTTGCCTTGAACTTGTGGTGATCCTCCTGCCTAAGCCTCTAAAGTGCTATGTTTTTGTTTGGGGGGGACAGGGTCCCACTATGTAGTCAGACTTGAACTCAGGGTGATCCTCCTACCTCAGCCCAAGGGCTGCGATTACAGGGCTGCTCTACTATGCCCATATAGGCTTTGTAAATTACCAGATACATTGAGATAACATAAAAATAAAATATTATATTTCCCTTCAACAAAATAAATATGTGCAACTGTTTATTTGATTAATAAACTTTGGAATAGCTCTTAGATAAGCATGAAAATGGTTGAGTGTTAGGAGGCTAATTGGTATCAAGTAGTCATGGACTTTTATCTTTTTTAATCTATTTGTCTCCAAACTCACTGTTTTAGTCCTTAGCCACTTTTATCTCTCAGCTGGCCTAAAACAATGGCCTATGACACGTGACTGTGTTTATTTCTCTTATCCATTGTTTTACTTGTGTGTGTGTGTGTGTGTGTGTGTGTGTGTGTGTGTGTTGCTGCAGTTTAAATCCAGGGCCTCACATATGGTAGGCAAGTACTCTACCACTGAACCACACTCTCAGCCCCTTTATCCTTTTCTATCTTCTAATCTATTCACCATGACATTTTAGTCATAGTAAAATTAAAAAGAGGGCTGGGGATTTCACTCAGTGGTACTGCTGCCTGCCTCACAAGGACCCGCGTTCAATCCCCCATACCAAAAAAAAAAAAAAAAGCAAAAAAAAAAGAAAGAAAGAAAAGAAAAGGAAACAAGAGAATGATACTTTCCTGAGTTAAGATTCATGATTTTGCTGTGGCTTCATGATAAATGTGAATTTAAAAAAATTAAAGTGTTGTATAAAAACTGATTATTTTAAGGCCAGACCATCTATGGATGGCCCCGAAGGTGCCACAATCAGTTGTTGTTGTTGTTGTTTTGTTTGTTTTTGTTGTTGTTTTTGGTTTGGGGATCAAACTCAGGATCTCATGTGTGCTACGCTAGTGCAGTGCCACTGAGCTACATCCCCAGCTCATAGAATCACTTGTTTACTCTCTTCCCAGATTGGGAAAACTCAAATCTGGAAAATAGAAGCAGTGTAGCAAGGCAACAGCGAGTCCATAAGAGTACTGAGGCCTACTACAATAGAGAAGAAACTCAGTATGGAAACTAGAAGAAGGCAGAGAGGCCAGAATGTGGTTGTCACCATGCCGTAGTTGCTCCCATAGCTGGTATGCATGCCATGGAGAAATTAGGATAACCAAAGTCAAACTTATGGCAGTTTTCAGGGTTGTTCTTTCTCCTATTTTGAGTGACTATTCTTTTATAATGCAAACTTTCTGAGAGCTCCCTGTGTAGCCCTGTAGAGTTATGAAGATACTTAATTTTGAGAAACTCTCTTCTTTCCTAAACTATCCTTCCCTTTTTTAAAGCCTCAGTCATTTTTAAATCTAAACTATAGCTGGAAAACCAAAGTGAGCATCTGCATTTAGCTAGACTCAAAAGACTAAGTTGATATTACATAGAAAATTTTGTTCATTCATTAAAGCTAATTTGCCTTTAAAGAAATGAGGATGACTTTTTGTATAAAAAGATTGTGTCTGTAATTCTTGATTCAAGAAGATTGTTACTTTGACACATTTTAAACCCTTTGATTCACAAAACTCTTGATGGTAAGGGGAACTTGAATGTACTACTGTCCTATAAAAATGGTGGACTTGTATAAAAAAACAATTACATTATTTAATCAAGTTTGTCTTCATAACATAAACTGTTATCTAGAATTCTATCATCTAAAAATCTCTATTGGATGCCTCATAAGTTGATTTCTCTTTGCTTTGCCAATAAAATGGTAATTAATATTAAGAATATGACCTTGAGAAGTTGCAAGACCCTGATGTATTTTTTGAATAATTTAGTTTTCTCTGTAAGCTAAATGTCTCCAGGTCTCATCACTTGGGAATTCAGAGGAAGGTTGCCTTAGTAACAATAATCCAAATTTTCAAAATTATCTTTTCTTCCTCCTACTAGCAGGACTCAAATTCCTATAGTCTCCATTTCCACAGGCACATCTGGCATCATGTCATGCATACTAAAACATATCATTTTTAGTCAACAATTGACATTTGCTCACAAATGAGCTAGGGAGTACTTACGATTTTCTTGAATGATAAGAACATAGCATTGAATAAAACAGTCCTTCCTATCTTGCTATAGTTCCAGTTCCCCTCTGCTAAATGATTATTGGTGCTTTTGTTTTATTGTTTTATTGGGGGGTTTTACAGCAAAGATGCCTGGGATTGCCTTAAATGAAAATGCCTGTGTGTGGTCCAAGGGCACACTCTTTTGCTGTCCAGTTATCCCACCAATCCTTGAACTTGCATAATGTTGCAATGCTTAGAGTAGAAGTACCTTTATTTCACAGGACACTTTATAAAACAGTTCTTCTCCCTTCTCTTTTAATGCCTTTCTCCTTGGAGGCTTTAAAAGATGTTTCAAGTCCTGGAGACTTGAAGGAGATCCCAATAATATAAACATCTCCATTTCTCTTCTTCCTCCATTTTGTCCAAGCACCTAGGCATACATCTTTGTTTTCCTAGAAGACAGCAATAAATAAAATAATCGCATAAACCCTTTCATGCAAATAGAGCCCCAAGGGTTCACCAACTCCCTCTAGTTAATCACATACACCCAGATAATTCTCTTTGAGCTCTGCTGGGATCACCCTGGCTGCATAGCCTTAGGTTTATTTTGATCTGTTGCAACTCTTTGAAAAGAGGCAATACATGTAAAATATATTGTAACTCTATTAAGTAGAATATTTGACCAGAATTCCTCATTTCCAAGTTGTGGCACAGAGCAGGCCTTACTGTAACATACACAGTTATTGAGTTCTTCTGTAGAAAAAGTTAACATCTATCAACTGTTGTATTTGGCTTGACTCTTTGGGCCAGAAGTGGGTATCATATTTTTGTGATATGACTGTTCCATGTATATAAAAGCTAAATATTATATCATAAACAACTAAAGGAATATGTAATGGTGGTATATAGAAAGAAAACCCAAATCCCCCAACATCATAAAAATGCCTACATGTTGATTGTTTTTAAATATGTATTTAAAATTATCATGAATGTTTCTAAAAACATTTCTAAAGTTGTCAGAATTGTTTATGAAAAGCTAAATTTTGCCCTTTAAAAATCAAACACAATGTAATTGTTAACAATAAAAATTGTAATAAAATCAATTCAATGCCTTCTTTACCTCTTAAGGTCTAGTAAAAATTAGAATCTGGAAACAGAATGCAGTATCTTTTGTTCTGGTAACACCTCATATACAATTTTTCATAGAAGTGTTACCCATTATAAGTTCTTTTTGAATTGTGTTCAAACACCACAAAGTAAGAAAATTATCGGATAAGCAATACAATTTACAAGAGGTAACCTTTTTGAGCACTGTTGAGAGACTGGCCAAAAGTGGCCCAGAGGACCTTGAGCATGTCTCTTACAACCTGAGTATGAAGATCCTTGAGTTTAATGCTTCTGGGGCTACTCTCTCATATTGGTGGGTTTTTATTCATTCTGCTTCATCTTTGTCTATTCTAGAATCACTTTTTTTTTTTTTTTTTTTTTTTT
>NW_022900951.1:74102681-74130601 GCF_012274545.1 Fukomys damarensis
TTTTTTTTTTTGGTACCAGGGATAGAATTCGGGTCATTGCACTTGCAAGGCAGGTGGTGGAACCACTGAGCTAAATCCCCAGCCCTAGAATCACCTTTTCATCAGAAAAGACACCCTAGCAATGACAGGCAGGACTCTCCCTGCAATTATGCTCCTTGAGCTCCTGTGGTCTGGTCTATCTACTCTCCCTTCCCTCTCACTGACCTCCTCCAATTAACATATTTAAGTCACTTCCTCTAAGCAGCCCTCCCTAATACTTCTATTTTCATCTAGATAACACTTCCCCATGCTTTCATACCTCTATCCCAGCACATTTTGCCTTTTAATGTGTGCATCTTCATAACCTCAGGGATTAGCACGGCGATTAGCTTACTTTGGGTCTATCACAGGTGCTAACAACTGAGGATATATACGAATGATTTCATGCCTTGAGAAAACAACACATGAACCAACAAAATGAACATAAATCAAAATGTTTACCCTCCAGAGCTCCAGGCTGGTGGGAGCAAATAGTAATAATGAAATATGATACATATATACAAAAACAATGTAAGCACAGAGAAAGGGACTCACTCATTCTATCTTATTGAAGATAGGTTTCAAAGACAAAGTGACATGTGATCATTGTTTTGCTCTTGTCTTGCCTTTTATGTTCCAAGTTCTTTCCCTTTTGTTCCCTCCCAACCTCATTTTGGTGTTTAAGTTTAGTGGTAAACATGCAATGTTTCCCCATATTCCTGCTGAATTCAAAGAGGCAAAATAAACATTTTATTGCCAAAAAAGCAGTTATAGGCTAATTATTGTGATCTAAAGGTTATCTACCATATGTTTGATGTGCATTCACCAAGTTTCCATTATTTCTTATTAATTGACAGCTATCCTGAACAATAGGACAATCAATGCAGATTATCTAGGGAAAAAGCCACAGTTCAGAGACGACTTTGTTAGGTATTAATTTAGGGTAGTGAGTAGTTCCCACCCAAGAGTGAGTTTGCATTCCAAGGGACATTTGGCAAAGTCCAGAGACATAACTTTTATCATAACTAAGAAGGAGGTTCTGCTGGCAATCTAGCGGGTAAAGCTAGGGAGGGCGTTGAACACCAATAATGTACAGGACCGCGGAAATGTGAATAGTACTGAGATTGAAAAACCCTGTTTCCGTATTATCTGCTAGGGACATTTTTTATAGTTGTAATTTGGAAAATTAGTAAGTAAAATTGTTACTAGGTAAGTTAACACATCTATTTGTCACATTCATTTAATATTTTAGTGATTTCAGTTATTGATTTGATAACTCTGTTAGTTACTAATATTTTCAATATTACAAAAAGATGTTCTGGTTCAGATGGTTTGTAAAAATTATATTATCATCATGCGTGCAAACTGTAGGAAAACTAGAAAATGTAAACAAAAAAAGGAAAAAGCCATCTAAAGTTTTACAACCAGAGATAATTAATAATAATAGTTTGGCATATATATCTTTGCAAGGCTTTCCCTGTGCATGTACATATCTACTGTTAGTTTATCTTTCTTAATAAATACAATAAGTCATATGAAACCTTCATTCCTATAATTTTTATCATGCCCTTATAAATAAGGGTACTAGGGGTTTATGGCTATATAGAAACGATCATCATCATTCAGTGTATAGTACCGGTGATTATATCTTCAATTATGATTAAGAATGTTAATTGGCTCACTTTGTGTTGTGATTTTACAAACACCTCGTCTTCAAGGCATGCTAATAATTATTTCTATGGTAAGCCATTTATAAATGGACCAATGGGTTCTTGCTTTGCTTTTGTATTTCACATGACACTCTTAAAAAATCCCTTTGACAAGGAACTGTAAATCAGTAATCTATTTGGTAATACTATTTGGGCCTATTTGCACTAGTATTTTCTTAGCATTACGTACTTGGTCTCTAATGTGCACTTTAAGAACTATGCTTAGCTGGGCATGGTAGTGCATGCCTATAATCCCAGCAAATTCAAGGTCAGCCTGAACTATGTAGTTAAGACTTTGTCTCAAAAAAACAAAAAAACGGAACTATGATTAACCTCAACTAAGGTGTCTTTCTATTCATAAATGCTAATTGTTAATAATACGAAAGTATAGTTAGTCCCAAAAAAGTAACATAATAATTTAAATTGAGAATGAGTACCCTAAATATGTGTATCTTCTTGAATTACCTCTCATTTTCTCCTTGGACCAAATTTTAAAAACATTAAAGCACAATTTCTTAAAGTTTTTCTTTAAATGTGAAATGTATGCGAATTTTAATCATAAAACAGTTACTATTTTTGCTCTTATATCTATTGTGCTTCTAAAATTTTCTTTTTATTTTCTATAAGTACACGTTTGGGTTACATAATGATTACATTCATCATGGGAGGTTGGTACATGTATATAACACATCTGAATTCTTTTATATCCCCTTTACCTCTTCTAATTCCCCTCCCTGCCATCTCTTGGTTCTCTTCACATTTGCAAAAAATCTATCTCCCTGTTTCATGTTCTGTATCTTTTCTTTTTCTCTTTGATTTATTGATATTTTGGGTTTCTCATATAAAAGAAACCACGTGAAAATTAAGCTTGTCTGATTTATTTCATTTAATATTATGGTTTCAATGTGTATCCATTTTCCTATAAATGACTCAAATTCACCATCCTTTATGGCAGAGTAGTTAGTACTCTATTGTTTATAAATACATTTTCTTTACCCATTCATCTGTTAATAGACAAATAGCCTGCTTAAAAGGTTTAGCTGTTAGGAGTTGTGCTGCTAAATAAGAGTATGCGTGCATCACTGTAATATTATGTCTTTAACTCTTAGGAAAATAACTAGAATGGGAATATCTGAATTGAATAGACTTTCTAGTTTTAGTTGTTTGAAGAAAATCCATACTAATTTCCATAGTGGCTATACTAGTTTACATTCCTACCAACAATGTACAAGAGTTCCCCTTTCTGTGCATTGTCACCAGAATTTGATATCGGTTGATTTGTTGATGATATCCCTTATTTCTGGAGCAGGATAGAATCTCAGGGCTGTTATAATTTGCATCTCTAGTGGCCAGTGATACTGAACGTTTTTTTTTTCATGTATTTATTTATTGGCCATTTGTACTTCTACTGAGAAAGGCCCATTCTTTTCAGTTGACCATTTTTTTATTTATTGTCTTTTATTTTTGGGTCAGTCGAATTTTTTGAGTTTTATATATATTTTAGATATTAGTCCTATGTCTGAAGTTTAGCTGACAAAATTTTCTTTTTTTACAAAACTTGACATGGTAGCACATGACTACAATCCCACTACTCAGGAAGCTGAGGCAGGAGGATCACTGTGAGTTTGAGGCCAGCCTGAACTACATAGTGAGAGCTTTTCTCAAAAAACCAAACCAAACCAAACAAACAAACAAATATAAATTGCTGCTTAGCATTGCCAAGGGTTCCAAATTGGCAAAATACAAATGATTATATTGTACTTGTGAAATGTATACTTGTATTTATTTAAGGAGCTTTTAAAAACATATTAGGAAATAGAAATGTATATTGAAAATATCATATATTTATTTTCAATTTATCCTTTCTTTGTAGCGTTAGGTCTTGGGTAGAAGACATTTATACAAGATAGTTCTGTTTTTTTAGCTTGCTTTTTTTCATCCCTTCAGCAATCAGTTATTGAGTACCTAGTAAATGGCAGACACTATTCTAGGTACTGTGGCTTAATTGACTTCAGTGAATTAAAAAATCCTTGCCCTCATGAAGCCCAATTTGTAACAGAGGAAAGTGAGGCAATAAATTGTAAACATAATTATTAGGACATTTGTACTGCATGTTAGAATATAAATGCTAAGAAGAAACCATGTCAAATGAAATGGCCACATGATAATGGCTGGAAGGTTTCAGAATTGGTTACAAAATTCCATTGTACAATTGATACTTTAAACTAAGATCTAAATTGTGATACTATGAATTTTTCCTTAAATACTGAGTTCCCTAAGTTTTCTTGTTTAGGTGGCTACTAGTTAAAATGAGATGATTTTCATACAAATGTAACTAATATGTAGGCCATGTATGTTTATATGGTGTAAAAGAAATACACGTGAATTCTATTCTACTTGAGAAGAAGTGTCTTGATAAGTATTCTATCATTTTAGTGAAATAATTGTAATATTATTTTCTGTAATATGGAGGATATACAAGTAGAGATCATTTTATAGAAGTATAGCAAACTACCTGTTTTCAACACAGATGTAGCTCAAAACTTAAAAGAAACCCATGAGAATGTATTGGTCTTTTTCCTTATATCATTTCTAAATTTATGGTTCTAGTTTCCGTTAGGCATGTTAATACCATTTTGTAAACAAAGGAAAACAGTATCTTTGTTTTGTTTTAGTTTTGAGACAGGGTCTCACTGTCCTTGAACTCATTATATAGCCCAGGCTGGCCTTGAACTCTCAGTAATCCTCCTGCCTCAGCCTGCCTAGTCCTGGGATTATAGGTGGGCACCACCATGCCTGGTGCAAAGTACTAAATGAAAATGTTAATTCAATTTCAGTGTGTACATCCTCCCCAAGGGGACATCGATATTTTATTTAGGAAAATAGACGTTAACATCTCCGTATACATTTTTAGATAGATAGCTGTGACAGAATATGAGATGTATAGCAAAACATGTAGTAGAGTAAAATCATTATTTTTTTAGTGGCAAAAGTGTGAAAAAGTATAAGGAACTTATAAAGGCATTTATTTCACCTTGGGTTCTCTCCCCATGGTCCTTATTCATGTCTACTCTTTAGCTATTTGATCTAATAAATTAATGCAGTACTACTATGTCACTTGTTTGATTTTATATACATGGCCTTTAAATTCAGAACAGTGCTTTAATCCAGCAAAACAGTGCTGCTGAGAACGTCTTGCAGTGAGACTAGATGATAAAGGAAATACTTAGGGCAAGGTAGCCTTTCTTGAATGGCTGAAAGAATATCATTTATAGCTGCCTAGTCTCTCTGGTTCTAGGATTGTTCCCTCCCCTAAAAAACAGTTTAATATATTGTGTTTTTATAACCCAGATTCATGATGTTTTGTTATTGTTGCTGTTGTTGTTTGTTTGTTTTTTTGTAATTGGCATCCTTGTGGCCTGAGACCAAATCCAGCCCATCCTCCATTTTTGTAAATAAAGTTATACTGATGATACACAGGCATAATAATTCATTTATGTATTACCTATGCTGCTCTCATACCACAGGGACAATATTGACTAGTTGATACTGAGTCTATGTGACCCAAAGCTGAAAATATTTTCTATCTAACCTTTTACTGGAAATTTGCTGACCCTTAATACAGAAGAAATAAATAAACTTATTAAAGATACGTTTTTCTTAGTGAGACCATGGCAACAGATACAGTATCTTGAGTTTTACTTTTGAAATGCAGTCTTTTTTTGACGGGGCAGGGTCTCTCTATGTAGTTTAGGCCAGTTTTGAATTCACCATATGGCCCAGGCTGGCCTCAAACTCACAGAGATCCTCATGTCTGAGCCTCCTGAGTTGTATGAACCACACAATAGTCCTTCTTTAAGAGGGAAGATTGCTTTTGAGAGATGGGAATTTAGGATTTCATTGGCCAAGATGTGGTATCAATTCAGCTATTAATTTCCCTTTTCCTTTTCTGGTGAAGTTTACTTCTTTATATATTTCCACCTATGGAGAAATTCTTCTGCTATCTTGCATTGTAATAAGCATGATATCTATAGGAGGCAAGTCCAGGGTTGCTCTGTGAGACTTATGCTCATCCTGTAGTCCTCATCTCACTTATTCATCCACAGAGACAGAAGACATTTAGTGACTATAGGGTATAGGTATACAATAAAGGGTTTATATTCTGTATTCCACCCCATCTCCACTCTACTTTATGATATAATACACTTAAAACCTGACCACATGAACAATAGGTTTTCATAACGAGGGCAGTATTTCTTGGTTTTGATTTTCAGTAGAAGTATTGCCTCATTCTCTGTCTTTTGGTTATGCCTCCTTTAGTTTTAAATTGAAGCCTTACTTAGGATCTATCATTGGTCCTGCATATTTTTTTCCTGGAAATTTCATGTCTATTTTTCTGGCTTTATTGCTCTCCTAAGTGGTGATCTTATTTCTCAGCTCTAGACTCAATTTATTGTCTGTTGAATGCCTCTAAGCTAACCACAACTACCTCAAACTAAGCATGTTGAAAATAGAACTCATTACATCTTCTGTGGTTAATGCCACAATTTAGTATCTTCTTTTCCATCACTATTCTCATTTGTTTATTCTCCAATTTGTTTTTGTTAGTTTCATTATTAGTTATCTTTCCAATGGTCTGCTGCAGTAATCTTAATTGTTCTGCGTTTGGTCTTAGCATCCCTCATACACATATTTATTTTTTTTCTAAAACACGGGTCCAATTGGGACACTCATCTTCTCCGACACCTTCACTGACCTCCCCTGGTTAATTATAAAGTCTAAATTAGCATTTGGAAATCTTTTGCAATTTACCCCAGCAATGACTATTTTTTACTTGAAATGCTAATGCTTAAGTCTCCCTTCTACCTGGAAAAATAATTTCCATCTTTCAAGACCCCATTCAATGACTACTTTCTCTGTTCTGTCTTAACTAGTAATTCCTCCAACTCGAGGGAAAATTAATTGTTCTCTATTTTGTATGTGCATGGTACATTGTGGTTATGTTTGCTATAACATCAACTCATTAAAATTAGAGGCATGCAGACCTGCCTTTTATGTTGTGAGTTCTTCTGGTGTAACTGTATCCCGTTATCTTTGAACTTTTGTTACACAGCAGTGTGTGGCACATAGAAATTAATTGGTAAATATTTATTGACTGACAACCATGTTTGGAACTGTTAATTGTTCTGTCCCTGTACTAGAAATCTAATAATTAATGGTATTTTGGTTTGCATTTTTCAAAGTCCTCTAGCTGTCTCTGTCTTTTCCCTCCACACCCAAGTTTTTAAAACCTTTTTGTCTTTCAATGACTCCTTTGATTCTTCATCAACATCGACTCAGTCATTGCTTGGCTAACGTACTTAAACTTGTCTGTTTCTACCCGTCACTCCAAGTTGTGAAATCCTGCAGTGAACTATATTAAGTACTTTAGATTTACTTTATTTGTACATTCTAGCATAAGCTGTCTCATTTGTTAGCATCACTGTGTGATTTACTATTTACTTGTGATTGACTCTGACCCTTTAAATCTTCATTATGTATCCATGGCAAGCTACTCACCTGCTCATGTCTCTAGGATTTCTTTTTTCTCTTTATGATAAAAATCATTAAAGAAGGACTGTTCTTCAAACATATACCTGATCTTTCTACTTTAAGTCTAGCTGTCTTCAAAGAACTTTTGAAGAGAATAAAAAATCCTAACTTCTCTCTTTTGGGGAGTTGGTACTTTAAAAGAAGTGAAATAGTCATATGTTTTATAGGATAAAATCTAGTCATATGAAATCGCTTAGGTATAATAAAGTATATCATATTTTACTTTTATGAGTGCTCAAGTATAAACACAATATTCAGAAAGTAACACTGAGGTTTCATTGTACAAAGTTTCCAAGAGTCAAAATGTCTTTATGCAGAAGTTCATATTGAAAGAAGTCAAGTCTAAAATATGACATTTATTATTACAAAGTTTTGTACAGGAAATAAAATCAGTATGTCTATAAACTCACTCAATCCTCGGGTAAGTTATTTGTCCAATATGTCAAGCTTAATGGCAAAATCCATTTATACTAATAAATATGGCAATTTAAGAAAAAGATTCATGATTCATCTATAAATAATGGCACATTACCCAGGGAGAAGGGAGGTAAAGGAGAAGGCAGTAGGTCGTTAGCATATTAAGAAAAGGATATTCTCAACAGTAAGTAAGCAGTGATATTTGGCCAAATCTAGGTCATGATCAAGGATATAATCAGAAGCAAAATCTGTTTTATATTGTGGAATATAGCTGGAGTTTGTATACACAGATGGAATGGCTTGCTTCCCAGAGTGCAATTGCTAGTATATAACAGTGCCTTTTTTTTTGTTTTCTTTTTTGGTACTGGGGATTGAACTCTGGTCCTTGCACTTGTGAGGCAGACGGCAGCACCAATGAGCTAAATCCCCAGACCAAACAGTGCCCTTCTTATTCCTAGTATGGAAAAGAAGTATTTTAAAACAGAATATCTCTGATTGCTACCGCTGTTTTTTTCAAACCCAATTTTGAAAAGATCCACAATATACTGCTTTCAGATATTTTCACAGATCAGCTATCTCTCTCTGCTGTAGCATACCTGAGATTGAAAGTATCAAAAGAGAGAAAGGGAATTATAGGACCATATTCATTTTATTTTTCCTGCTTTATAAATTAATGGTTCAGATACACATACCTATGGAACCTGAATATCCTAGAATAGAAACTAAGGAATTCTCTATGGATTTACCTCATAACTCAGGCTTCTGACATGTTGTCCCTAGCCCTTCAACAGCTATCTTGCTTATTTTTAAATGGTTTTCTAGAGAAAGCAGTTCCTTAATTTGACTTTGTTCCATTGCTTTGCCATCTTTAACTTGTCTTTAATTCTTAAGTTTCTCTCCTTAAAGTATACACACAAGCTTTATTATTCTGATTTCTGGAAGTCTGGAAGTTATTTAAAGCCTTGCCTTTTAAATAAATGTCTGCTTCATGTCTGTGGAAATGGTTCTATCCTTTAATCCAATTTTCCTTGACATTAATTATCTTTTAATTAATTTCTCATGTTATACATATCTTTGTTTATAGTTTGACATTCCCTAACTTTTAGAACTTTTATTTTTTTATCAGAATTTTGTTTTACTTTTGTACACATTCCTTAAATAGGGGAAGATCCTTGTGAGGCCTGAGTTTATACATGAATCTGCCTCCGCTTTTGGAGTTCTTCAGCCCATAAATTAAGTGCATCTCTTTTTACAAAGCCAGACTATCTAAAAGGAAAAGTCAAAGTAATACTGTTCCTGTCTCATGGCTATCATTTACACTAAATGTGTAAACCCTATCTTCATTAGTTAAGAAAGACATAAAGTATGCCTTCCTTGTATCAGCTACTATATTAGGCCTATAGTACTCATCTGAGTAGAATATTATACCTGAAGCACACTAAACCAACATAGAGCCTACCATTTTAGTGGTTGTAAGCGAAGGCTAAAAACACATATGCATGTTAAATGTGTATAAAAATATTAACATTATATATAAGAAGAGATGAGTACATCTTATAGTGGTAGTTATGAAACTGCTCTTGGAGTCTCTAAGGGAAGAGAGTAATGTTAGGCTGTCTGTCTCCTCATTAATGAAAATTGAATTTCTCCTACAGTACTATAACATGGTGATGTTGTGTTAATTTATAGACCATTGCCACTGATAGGTGCTGTGTTCTCAGACTTTTTCGTGCTCATCAAGGGTCCCTTTCTTAATTTGTGTTGCTTGGATGAGTGTGCGCCTGCGTGCGTGTGTGTGTGGGGGTGTATAAAATTAGCCTGATTTTCAGAAAATATAAATACAGGGAAAAATTATACCCTGTAATTACTGGAGAACATCTTACTCTCAGTACTTGGGAAGATGGGCCAAAAAATCAACAAAAAAAAATCACTTAATACTTAGCAGAGCACAGAGTTCTGACTGGTAATCAAGATAACTTTGTGAAAAGTAAATTGAGCACAACCATTTTAATTTGTTCCTAAGAAAGAAGCTAAGAAACAATCAGGTGCCCTAAGGTCCTAGAAAAAGAAATACCTCTATAAGCTCAGATTTTTATTCCCTAACATGTGACATTCATTCTCAATTATGATTTTAAAAACTACAATCTGGAGATTACACCCTAGAATACTATTTCAGCTGACAGTAAGTACCCAGTTGAGTCTGGGAAATAAACCAAAAGAAGAACAATAACTGTGGATGCAGCCTAAGTTCCATGAGTAACAAATCCTTGGCTCTCATGCTCACTGTTGATTCCCCAGAGACTAGAACATTGTGTGACAGTACATGGTCAAGAAGGAATGATCGAGTACTTGCTGTATCTCAGTGAAGGCAAAAGTCACTGAGTACTAATCAGAATGCTTTTCTATTAGTTTTATTTCTTCCTTCTTTCTTCCTTTCCCAGTCCCTCCAATCACCCAAAGGATAAATGCCAGCATGTCTACAAAGATTTGTAGCATTTCATTAAAAAAAATAGAAGAAAATAGAATTTCACTGGATGTGTATGTAGCATCAAACAGACCATATTAAGAATTAGTAAAATATAAATCAAAGACATCAAGTAGCATAGAGAAAAAAATATACAAATTCACTAAAAAAGATTCTTGAGGTTTAGTGGAACAATATTAGCCATACATTAGATGGTATATGATGTATGACTTTTTTTTTTTAATTTTGGCATTCTAGGGGATTGAACCATGGGCCTTCTCATGAAGCTACATACCCAGAACCTTTTTTTTTTTTTATTTTGAGGCAGGATCTTGTTATGTTACCCTTGCTAGGCTGGAACTTGTGATCTTCCTGCCTCAGCTTCCCAGAGCACTTGGTTTACAGGCATCACCCACACGCAACAAGGTATGACTATTTTTCATAGAAGACAATCAGAAATGTATAGAGTCAAAAGAATTTTATACCTCTTATTATCTTTATTGAGGGATAATGACATTGCCCTAAATGTCTTGGAAACTTCTGTTTTAGATTTCCCTCACAATTATGCAGCATGTGGTTTAAATCTTTCTAGGCTTACTTAATCTTTGCAATTTAAGTGTGGATTTGAATTTTTCACAGCCAAAAGTGAGCCAAATTTTATGAGTAAAATATATTATTGAACTGGATAACAAAATCACAGGCCAAAAACTGTGTGAATGTGTAATAACAAAACTGATTTCATTTTTTTAGTTTTAATTGTTTATTGGTACCTTTTAGGTATACAGCACAGTTATATTCATTATTGGCATCTTGTACCTTTACATAACAGGCCTTGGTTCTCATTTTTTCCCCTTGTCCCTGCCCTCCCTTCACCCCCTCTTCCCCTCTCCATTTACAAACACCTGCTTTCATTTTATTCAGTGGTCAATACTGAAAAAGGGACTTTTAATCATAAAGTATTGACCCTCACAACAGTAATTTTATGGCTTCCAAAGGTGGCTATCTGAAGATGGCATTCATAATTTCTATGGTTGTCTCACAACCAATCTTATAAATTTAGCATTGCCTTCAAAGTGCTACAGAACAAATGATAAACTACTTTAGGAAAATTATAGTACTGAAAAGTGGTAGATATCTAATAGCATATCTCATATTATTTCCACCTTTGTCCTCTCTTTTTTTGAATAAGCATATGAGTCCAGAGAAGCTTATAATATAAAAATGACATCCAACAAATAGAGAAGACCCAGAGGAAAACTTAAACATTATTAAATTTATGGAAAGAAGAAATCTCTGTGTGGAAGTCATTATTATAGAAAGTGGCATTGAATGCCTTCATTTGCAGTCCAACGGATTTTTCCAAGGACCTCTATGACCCATTCCTCCACTTTTTCTTGACTCTATATACTAAAAATTTAGGCTGTATTTCATCTGAAGAATAGTTTCACTTTTGTGGAATTTGGGCACTGTAGTATATGTAGTATATGTTTGCAATGCATAATGTTTACATTCACTCTAGGAAATTGATATAAGTACATAACACATTTTAATTCTATTTTTCTCCTTCCCTCCGTCCCCCTTTATTTTTGCAGCATCAGATTCATTTTTTAATCTTATAAAACCGTATAAAGTTCATCATCATATATACAAATTGAAAACCAGACTAATAAGCTAAAGAACATATAAATCATGTAAGATGATTGTACTGAGTTAGGGTACATTTTTATATGACATTGTCCACACGTGATTACAATACCTTTTCTCTTTCTCTCTCTTTTTTCCTATTATCTATTTTTTATTTTATATGTTTTATATATTTTTTGGGGGGGTACTGGGGATTGAACATGGGTCCTTGCACTTGCAAGGCAGGAGGTGGGGCCACTGAGCTAAATCCCCCATCCTATTCATTATATTTAATGTGTTTTTCATATAAGAGAAACTATGGGACAATTAAAGCTTGTGTGTCTGAGTTACTTTACTTATACATTATGATTTCAAGGTGCATTCATTTTTCTACAAATAATTCAAGTTTATCCTTCATTATGGCAGAGTATGAATCTATTGTGTATAAATATCATATTTTCTTTATCCATTCATCTGTTAATGAACATATAGGCCACTTACTACAAGATTTAGCCATTATGAATTGTGCTACAATAAACATAGATATATATACATCACAGTAGTGTGATGTCTTTAAATCTTTTAGTTTTTTTGTTTGTTTGTTTTTTGAGACAGGGTCTCAGTATGTAGTTGAGACTGTCCTGGAACTCACTACGTAGCCCAGGCTGGTCTGTAACTCTCATTGATCCTCCTGCCTCAGCCTCTTGAGTGCTGGAATTATAGGCGTGCGCCACCAGGCCTAGCTAAATCTTTTAGGAAGATACTTAGAAGGGGAATAGCTGTGTCTAATGGAAATTCTATTTTTAGTTTTTCTGAGGGAATCTCCATGCTGATTTCCATAGTGGTTGTATCAGTTTACAGTCTCACCAGAAATGGAGAAGGGTTCTTTTTGCCTCATAGCCTCCATTGGTTGATTTCTTGATGGTGGTCACTCTTTCTGGAGTGAGATGAAATCTTGGTGTTGTTTTAATTTGCATTTCTCAAATGGCCAGCGATAATAAACATTTTTTCATGTATTTATTGGCCATTTGTGTTTCTTTATCTGAGAAGTGTCTATTCATATCATGAATATTTTTAAAAGGAAGATATTGAGAAAGTTTTTTCTTCACAGAGTTCAATAGACAAGACACTGGCTTAAACTGACAGCTTTTATTGAGATGTAGGGAAGCATTTCCTTTTACAAGTGATTATCAGAATTGGTTCCCAAGGGAGGCCATAGAACCCTATTTACAAGTAGAGGACTACAGCAAGCATTTCTTTAGAGCCCTTCCTGTTCTGCAAGTCTTTGATTCTACTTGTCAAGTTAATTTGACCTTTTCCAAGTCTCAAAGGTGTTTTTCATAACAAATAATCATCAAAAGCCTTACTAAGGGCTAGGAACTTAACTCAGTGGTAGAGCATTTGCCTAGGACCCTCAAGACCTTGGGTTCCATCCCCAACACTGCAAAAAGAAGAAAACAAAAGAATAATGAAACCTCACTGATTGTGCTGCCTCTTCCATCTTCTGAGATCATGACAGTATTAAGACAGTAAACTCAGATCTCTGATCTGCAATGTAACACTTGTTTTATCATTTCCCTTCACCTATTACCTCCTCAAGATGTTTTACTATTAAAATATTGTATCAGTGACTTTAGAGTTTCAATTTGTTCCTCTGGTTCAAAAAAAGTTGTTGATTAATTTTCTATACTCACTCAAAGTGCTTCACAGATTTTAATAAAATAGAAGTCTGCAGACACATATTGAACTCAGTTGTTTTCCTTTCCCAGATGGAAAGAGGGATGCTCATATATCTAGTAAGAAAAAATGTCTGCAGAAACCTGCAGCAAAATTTGAAAACCTTTTCCTTCCATGCTACAGATCACAGATTAACTTCTAGCTAATCATAGTTCAGCATTCTAATGGACTGTGATGGGAGCGACAGTTTTTTCTCCAACTTCAGATCACATGTTTTTGCAGTTGTAAGTCAAATTTCAAAAGAAGGCCTTGGGGATCACAGTCAGCCTTCATTATCAGTGCATGGCCGCTTTGTAAACAACTGCAAGTTTTATATCCAAGGAGGTTTGCACATAACAATCTTTTTTCTTTCTTCTTGTTTTGAATCATTTAGATTTGAGATTCTCTTCATGAGCATGCTGATATGTAAAGATCTGTTTGTCTGTCAAACCTCCCAATATGTACTGCTTGTGAAAGATACATTAATTTTTTATTTGTTTCCTAAGGAGGCTAACTGTAAGCTTGTTGTGCTGAATACAAGAGGGCTACTTTAACACTTACTTGAATTCATTTCAGCTGACTTCGTCACCTGCAGCAGATCCATGTCTGCTATGAGTCTCCCCCTCCACCAAAACAGAATCATTTAAACAAATCAGCTGAAGGAATATGTTGTATAAACCATGCACCAGAATCCGAGATGGTTTTATTTTAAACCAAAGGATTACTGAAAGGCTGTGTGGTACAAATGTTTGTGGATGTTGCAGATACCTAATTCAAAACAAAGACCTCATTTTATAAAATCTGAAGGACTTTTTCAGTTTGGAGGTTCTATATAAACACTAATCTCTATCCAAATGAATTTTCTCAGATGAAGTTTGTGCTATGCCAGTATGACAAATGTTGTGGATATCAGGCCTCAGAAACACCAAACATTGGCATTTTAAAGAAAACAAATGTAGATGTCAGTGAACCATAACCTATAGATGATTAGAAAAAAAAAACACCATTCCCATGTGGCTAATTTTTTTTCAAGTTTGCTAAGATTTTCTGCAATAAAGAAATACTGTATAGAGGCATAGGGAACTATTTGTAGAGATATTGATGATTTAATACTTTGAGAACTCCCAGGCTGAAAACTGTGTTATTATGTAAATCAAATAACTCCAGCTGCTAATTCTTGGCTGAACAGTTTAGCTCAGTTTTGACCTTTTAGATTATGAAAACAGGAGTCAGAAAGATTTTAGAGTGTTGTTTTGTTTAAGCTGGTCAGGGAAGGCCTCTTGGATGAGGAGACATTGTAACACATACTCCATAGAAATATCTGAGAATCGAGATGAAACATATGTCAAGAGACTCAAGCCAAGGTATGGAGAGCTGTGGGACTGAAACAAAATGGTCAAGGAGCAGGTGAGATCAGAGAGGTTGCAGGGGAACAGATCATGTAAGGCTTTATAGACAATTGGCAGCCCCCCCCCCGGCTCCAACTATGAGAAGAAACAGAAGGATTCTCCTGACAGGTAGGCAGAGAAGTGGTTCAGAAATAAGGACAGAATTGTAGAGTAAGGTAAGAATTAGAGTGTGGGAGAAGAAAGTATAGTCTGCAATGGAGATGGGAAAAGAACAATACAATGTATTGGAAGGAGGGAACATGGGATTTTAGGAAAGAGAAGATAATTTGATTTTGTTTGATTTGATTTAGTAGGTTACCAATGCCTCATAACACATCTGTGATTCATATCATATTTATACAGGTTCATAAGCATGACTTTAATTCTTTTTTTTTGGTACAGGGAATTGAACTCTGGACCTTGCACTTGCGAGGCAGGAGGTGGCACAGCATAACTTTAATTCTTATCTAGCTAAAATATCACAGAATTTGTCCAGAGTCTATTATCGAGGCATCTAACTACTTGAGCGAGCTAATCAAGATTTCAATTACTCCAGTGAGGAAGAAAGTTATACCTTTCTGTTGCAACCGTAGTTGATTGGATGATGAAGTATTCATGAGCTCCTTCATAAGAGGAACTTTAAAGGTCACTTGTACCACAATAAATGGAAATCTCTGGGAAAAAGAAAGTTTAGCAGTATTCTAGTGCTGCTAACATCTTCAGAGGGACTGCCTCTCAGAGTCTGTTGCTGCAGCTGAAAATTCTTGTCCCTGAGCATTTATCATGACTCTTTCAATCCAATATACCATTTATGCACTGTGAAATTATGGAAAAGTGATAACGCCTCATCATGTTGTTTGATGTTAATTAAAGAGTTGATTTCCTTCCATTTTTTTTATTTTATTTGAAAGGGGGTTCACGTGCCCTTTCGGGTGCCCCTTCCCAATTAGGCCACTCACGCACAGAGAGAGAGAGAGAGAGAGAGAGAGAGAGAGAGAGAGAGAGAGAGAGAGAGAGAGAGAGAGAGAGAGAGAGAGAGAGAGAGAGAGAGAGAGAGGGAGAGAGAGAGAGGAGGAAGAAGAAGCAGAAGGAGAGAGAGAACAAAGAAAGGAAGGTCCTTTTATCAGTTTTGGGGTGGGCTATTGTTTATTTATGAGGAGTCAGCTACTTTTAACCTATCACAGGCCAGATTGCTTTTATGGGCCCAGTCCTACAGACACAGGTTTCAACTTTCCTGGACCACTGTGGCCTTGGGGGGGAGGGAAACCAGAGATAAGGGCATGAGGTCATTTTAGGAGCCAAGATGTACCAGGAGAATGCAGCCTGTGAGGCGGCGTCACAGCATACTTTAACATGATGAATTCCCTAACATTATTAGTACATGTTTGCTGTGTATAACGTTTACAGTTCTTGTATGGATTATTTTGTATGTGTACATAACACATCTTAATTCCTTTTTATCCCCTTTCCTTCCCCTCCCACACCCTCCCTCCATCTCTTGATCCCTTTCCCATTTGAGTAAACTGTATCTCTCTACTTCCTATTGTCTTTTATTTTGCTTTTTATTTATAATTTGGATTTTCCATGTGGTGTTTACACTTTTATGTGTCTTATTTCACTTAAAGTTATGGTCTCAAGGTGCATCCATTTTTATACACATGACTCAAATTTATCCTTCTTTCTGGCACAGTAGTACTCTGCTGTGTACATGTAAATACTGCATTTTCTTTATCATTTCATCTGTTGTTCATATGTAGGATGCAGAAAGCCTTGATTTAAACTGGGTGTGGTTGTGCATACCTGTAATCCCAACACTCAGGAGGCGGAGGAAGGAGAATCACTGTGAGTTTAAGGCCAGCCTGGGCAATATAGTAAGTTTAGGACCAGTCTGAACTACATAGCAAGGCCCTATCTCAAACCGAAAAAACAAAAAATAAAACAAAACAAAACCCCACACAAACAAAAAAGGAAAACCTTAATTTATCATTGATTGAAGTTGAAAATTCTAATGAATCATTACCATCACCGTATGTAGGTTTTTTCCTCTAATTGTCTAGCTGTTCAATTCCTTGTCCAAATGGTGAAAAACTCATCTTAATAGCTTTCTATTTGTGACCTGATATGATCATTGTAAATTGGAAGAGAAAAGTATGTGGACAGATATGAATCCTGATTTACTAACCTTGGTATTCTTTAGGATATTCATCTGCTTATACTAACAACAACTTCAGCACAAGGTACACATGAGTTAGTGGTAACATACATTGGGATCTGTTTTTCCTAACTCTTTTATTTATGGTTCTAGGCAAATGTAGAAAACTACAGAAAGGTCACTCTCATACAGAGCAATGAATACAAAGGAAGTATTAAGTAACTGTATGAAGCAGAGTAAAATATAAGGAAAGAACATTAAAGAAAAGAAGCACCAACTTTTTAAAAAAAAATGATCAAAAGCTGTCCTATATAGAATTCCCTCTCCCTTGTATTGTCATGTTCAACACACCTATGGGAAAGAAAAATGACACTGCCTACAATAAAGGTAGTTCACTGGTCTAGACAATCTTTCCATTGCTACCCAGTTTGCCCCTTTGTATGACTGGAATGAAATGAGAACCCCATCAATAAGCAAAAAGTTTCTGCCATTCTTCTTACCTTCTAGTTCAATTCTCATAGTAAAGGTTTTCCAGGAGGGCTAAAGGCCTTCTATGGGTAAAGATAGGAAAAGTATTAGAAAATGTAGCAAGGCTTGGGGTAGAGAATTGAGTGTAGGCTAATTCTCCAGGCCCCTGTGTGACCCAAAGTGAATTGCTCATTCGAAATACATGCTCAGCAAGTAATAATAATAATAATAATAATAATAATAATAATAATAATGTTATTTATTCCCAAATCAAATGGCTTTTTCTTGAATTATCCACTTTGCTGTCTCAGGAAGATGACAGAACTAACTTTAGATGTTTTAAAAATCCACACTAACCCCAAAACACTGCCTTCCCCCTAGCAAACAAATCTATTACTTTAGGCTATAGTCCAGTAAGGTATGTTGAACCTGGAGTAAAATATTGATGGATTTCTTTATTACCCCAAATAGCAGCTTAGTGTTTGATTTTTTTTAAGCTCGTCAAAATGGTATCTTAACACCAAGATACCATCCCCACAAACTTCTTGGTTTTTCTTCTTCCTGTTTTTTGTCCTCATGACTGAGAAAAGGCAGTATTATTGTCTGTGGGTGAGATAATGTGTATGTATTGTTTCTTCACATGTATACCTGAGATTATAAGATTTCTATATAAAAAAGAGCTTTTCCTTTTCCTCTATGTGTATGCATGTATGTGAGCATACTTCAGAGGTAGAGAAAATGGAGAAAAGACCCCGAAACACATAGGCCCAAAGGTGCAATAATATTAAATAGCCATCACTACTCAATGAACACTTTGTATGTGCCGAGCACTATGCTTAATAGTTTTATATCCAGTCGCTCATTAAATCACAAACTAACACTAAGAAATACAGGCATTTCATAAATGTCCCAAGGTGGTAAAGCACAATAGTTTCTAAAGGAGCTCGGATTTAAACCATATTTCTCAGTCTCCTCAAGGCCATCTTTTGTCTAAGGTATACTGTTTTTCTTAGAACACGTGGATTATAGGTCCTAATAAACAGTTCCCTTTATCTTTCTGTCTGTTATTTATTTATTTTTTGTAGTCAGGTGTGGCACCACTGAGCTAAATCCCCCAGCCACCCATCCCCATTGAATTCAGGACCTTGCACGTGGAAGGTAGGCATGGTGCCCCTATGCTAAATCCCCAGCCCATTCCTCTCTCATTATTTTTATTCTGGGCATCAAATTATAGGTTAGGAAATTTAAAAAATCTTATTACTGAGATTAAAAAATAGGCCTCAAAAATAAAACCCTAGACTCATCGTATTTATCTAGGAAAGAGAAATTTACAGTAGCCATGCAAGGGGATTCTCTAATTTAAATTTAAGTGTTCTGTGTTATTTTTAAAAGACACCATTAAAAGAAACAATTTGACATTCTGAATTATCAGCATAAAGCAGAAAAAATTTATAGCATTCTGGAAGCACAGTTTGAATTAAGAGAAGAGCATGCACATGTGATCTGAGGACTCTGAAAGGCTGAGGCAGGAGGGTTGTAAATTGGAGCCTACCCTGGGCATTGTAGAGATTCAGTGAAACTGTATGTAGAAAGGATTTGGGCAGCGTGAGGGCCCTGGGTTCAATCCCCATTATGCTCCCCAACACACACACACACAAACTAAAAGCATCTTGTGCTAAGAGAAATCAAAATTTAAAATGTGGAGAGAATTTCACCTATTTTACTGAGTTCTCATTGAAAACATCTCATCCACTCATTTTTACTCTATAAAAAGATTTTTCAATACCTAGGAAATTTTTATCTCAGTGTCATTTGGGTCTACTTTTAATATCCCCAATGAATGAAGAAGTGCTCCTCAGTGTGATCTAATGTGCCCCTGGCATCAAAGTTCCCAATCTGTTCACCAGAAAAATTCCAGTTTATATTTTTCTGTGGTTATGTGACTCTACTATTATACAGCTTCTAATACTGTAATGAAAGCCTTGCCAAATATATTCATACAGGTGACCAGAATGAATCCAAGCCCAAAAGAGGCAGTGAAAATTTCTGAGGTTTTTTTTTTTTTCTTTTCATGAATACCAAATGATATAGGGTAAGTGTCCCTTATGTGATATGCTCAGGACCAGAAAAGTTTCAGATTTTGTTTTCTGGAATATTTACACACACTACACTAGTTGAGCATCCCTGATCTGAAAATTTCAATGCTTGAAAATCTAAAACAGGGCTGGGGATTTAGCTCAGTGGTGCTGCCACCTGCCTCACAAGTGCAAGGTCCCAAGTTCAAGCCCTGGTACAAAAAAACAACAACAAAAAAACTAAAACATTTTGAGCCTTATAGTGTATTTCAGATTAGGGATGTTCGACTTGTAGTGATATAAGTGGATTTTAAAAATTAGATGCCAATAATTTGGTACACATAAAAATTAACTTTGAAGGGCTGAGGCTGTAGCTCAGTGGTAGAATACTTGCTTACCATGGAAAAGGTCCTAGGTTTTGATCTTCAATGTTGGAAAAAAAATATCACAGTTAGTATGATTAGGAGAGTAGACTGTATCAATATTATACATTTTTAACCATAGGCCATGTCCTTGTGACTGCCCAAAAGAGAGAGAGGGAAGGGTTTGTGCACAGTAAACCATTTAAAACAAATGTTCTCAATTGTCTGTCAGGAACCAAATTCTTATGGTTCACAATTTCAGATGTTTGTTATTATATATATAATAATCACAGCTACCATGGCAGGAGCATTTCTTCTGTACTAGATATTGTCTTACATGTTTTACATAATCACCATTTCACTTAATCTATTCAACAACCATGTAATTAAAATATTAGTATCTCCCTTCTACAGATGTAGCAAATAACATTCAAAGAGATGAAGTACCTTGTTTAAGGTCACATATTTTTTAGGATAAGTGATGGAGGTTGGCTTTTCAAACCTAGTTTCTGCTGTAGTAAAAATTTGTCTGACTCCAGGATCTTTTCTCCTAATTGTTTCACTTCTCAGTCCCTGAATTACATCTTCAGCTTTCAGCGAGGTCACAGTATTTGCATAGTGCTTCTGCAGTTAGCACTGGTCTAGTACACCATTGGGAGGCAATGGAAATAAAGAATGCTTGTTGTGATGGTGGGGGCATTGGTGGCGTTTTTGTTTCCAAATAGTGCAACAAGGTTGGAAGATGCTTGCTTCATGTAGACCTCACAAAAATGAGGCTTAACACCTGAACTGCTTTGAATTGTGTGAACCAGTTTCTTCTATTTCCTAAAGCTTAAATGGAATAAACAAGAAAATGAGAGGTCTTAACAGTTCTTCCTACATGAGCTTAGAGTGTGTGTGCTTATGAAATTTTTAGTCCATGGGTCTTATTTTTTAATTATGCACAGCAAAGGAAAAAAGATTTTTAATTTATTCACATTTTTCAATAAGGCAATAGAGATTTCAGTGAGAGATTTAAAATTAAGCTGGTGAATATTTGGTAGTAAATCCTAGACACATTTCCTATTACATTTTGCTCTCTTTGTACTTCTTACTGAGTCTTGAAAAATATATACGCTAGTAAAATGAGACTTTTCTGTAAACTTATTTCTTACCTTGTGTGAAATACTAACAAAACACTTTCAATTAGAATTTTTTTAACATAGCACCTCCCTGAAAAGTGACAAATCTAATCAGTAGGCATTCCTAACCCTGAGAAATAAGGGTTGATGCCTATTTGAGTATGATGTTTAGTCAGGAATTCGTGTTTTAAAATGTTCAGTGAAGATGAACGTGTAATAAACTATATTGTTAAGCACAGTCGGGAATTTAAGTGTTATTTTCCAACTGGACCTTAAAGCTTAAATTCCTATTGTTTTTATTCTTTGAAATACTTGGTTTTCCTTTTATAAAAATTAAGATAATAAGAATATATCCCATCCCTCAAAATAGCAGTGAATGTCTACATCAGATACACAGAGGGAGCCCATATAACCCAAGGAAGCAAGTCCTAGAGTAACGAGAAAAATCCAAATCCAAAGGAAGGAAATTGCACAGATGAAAGCAGAAATGAATGAAATTGAGGCTAAAAATAACAGTATAAAGAATAAAATGAATAGAAGAGCTGGTTCTTTGAAAGCATGAACAAAATAGACAGACAAACCCTAAGCCAATCTTAATCAAAAGAGGAGAGAAGCTACCAGGGTGCTGCCAGCCGTTTTTTTTTTTTTCCAACTCATTTGCATACAAAAA
Source organism: Fukomys damarensis (assembly GCF_012274545.1). NCBI lineage: Eukaryota > Metazoa > Chordata > Mammalia > Rodentia > Bathyergidae > Fukomys > Fukomys damarensis. The sequence continues at coordinate 74,124,457 of NW_022900951.1, forward strand.
GACCTATCACATAGGAGTCACATTTATAGGAAGATATAAGAAATACAAATGCACGTTACTAGGGGTTTTTTTCCATCTTAATAAACTTGTAGCCAGGCATGGTAGTTCATGCCTGAAATCTTAGTACTCTGGAAGCTGAGGCAGGAGAATTGCTGCAAATTCCAAGCCAGTCTGGGCTGGCTACATAGCAAGTTCAATATCAATCTCAACTACTGAGTGAGACCTTGTCTCAGAAAAACAAAATAAAATAGTGAGGAACCCTAGTAACAGCAATCCACAGCTAAAGCAATTTATTAGATAGATAATAAGTGCCCGCCCAGATTTTAGCGATTGCTTAGCACATCAGAGATTTAACCAGTAAAAACAGACACAAGCATTAACCTCCTTTCTCTCTCCTGCTGCTTGCCTCCTTTTATATTACTTGCTAAGGATCATGCAGCTTATTAGTTTCAGGGCCAAAAATATATGTTGCCTTTTCACATTGTTTCGCCCTCCCCATGTTATAATTGTATTTCAATCTTGCTTTTCTCACATATATTTTTAAATGCTATCAATTTTTATTGAGATATAACTTGCACATCATAAAACTCACCATTTTAATATATGTCAGTAGTTTGTCCTATATGAATACACGAAAACAAACAAGTTTGTGCAATCATCACGACTAATTCCAGAAATTTTCATGATCCCCTCAAAAAGAAACCCCATATTTATTAGCAATCATTTCCCATTTCCTCCCTCTACTACCATCTCACAACCTCTAATCAACTTTTTGTCTGTGTGGATTTGCTTATTCCAAACATTACACTTAAGTGGAATCATACGATATCTGATCTTTTGTATTTAGCATTTTTTGCTTAGTGTGCTTTTGAGATTCATCCATGGTTTAGCATGTGTCAGTACTTAATTATTTTTGTTGATAAATAATATTCAATTGTATGGATATTTACTGTAATACATTTCTGTTTTGTGGGTTTGTTTATTGGTTCATATTGTAGTTTTACAGGATGGTGGGTCCCAGGGGAATTTTTTCTAGGTCCTTCACGTCCTGAACAAAGAATTAGACAACATACACTGAAAAGATAGGGTAGGTGTACACTTAGTGAAGGTGGAAAAGAAGGCACTCTGCAGAGTGAGAGCAGGCTGGTGCACAGGCTCACAGTGGTGGTGAGAACAAAGAACAGGGCTCTTTTGTATATGGAATTTCTTGATTGGCTTCTTCCTCGTTCAAACAAGGTTTAGGGACCATTGCCCTATCTAAAACTCACTGATAGGGCTGGGGATTTAGCTCAGTGGTTCCGCCACCTGCCTTGAAAAGTGTAAGGACTTGAGTTCGATCCCTGGTTCAAAACAAAGCAAAACAAAACAAAAAAAACCTCACTGAAGTGGCCAGATTTAAACTGCCCTATTGAGGACTCTCTTGGCTTGAATGAAGAATTGAAAATGGCATTTTTCTGATTGGTTCCATGTACAGTGCTCAGGCACTGCAGAGTCATCGTGGATCCTATTTGTGCCTATGCCTTGGGTCTGTATGATTTGACAGATTCTACCCAGTTATTTGACTGGATCATCCCAAACCTAATCTCCTATTTCAGCAGTACAAAATAGAGTTGTTGTTTTTTTCTTTTTCTTTTTCCCAAGAACTGAGACGCTTAAGGTATATTGGAATAATTGTATAACTTGTATTTTTCTTTCTTTTTTTTTTCTATACTGGATTTTGAACCCAGGACCTTTACACTGAGCTACATCTCTAGCCCTTATTTTATTTTTATTTTTTTAAATTTGAGACAGTCACTGAATTTCCCAGGCTGGTCTTAAACTTGCAATCCTTTCTGCCTTAGACTTCTAGAATGTTGAGCTTAGATGTGTGTGCCACCACTTCCAGAATGTATGACATATTTTTATTATTCTCATCCCTGTTATCCCCTCCTTTTCTCCCACTTCTCCTAATCACCTTTCTTATCTCTAGAAGACTACCTGTACTATGTTTTGTTTATCCATTTATCACTTGGTGGTTGTATCTTCTTATTGACTAGTATAGTACAACACTGCTATGAATATTCTTATACAAGTTTTTGTATGAACATATATTTTCTCATGGGTACAGTTTTAAGAGTGCAATTTTATCATATGGTAACTCCATGTTTAATATTTTGAAGGATTTTCAGATAGTTTGCTAAAATGCACACGATTTTATATTCAGAGCTAAAAGCCATAGTTCCAATTTTTGGATCTCTCTCTCTCTCTCTCTCTCTCTCTCTCTCTCTCTCTCTCTCATTTGTTTTTGGTACCAGGGATCAAACTCAGGACCTTGCTCTTGTGAGGCAGCTGGCAGCACCACTGAGCTAAATCCCTAGCCCTATTCACATCTCTTTTAATCTTTTTTTTTAACCATTGTACCTATCTCAGCAGATATGAAGTGATACCTCAGTGCAGTTTTTACTTTTTTTTTCATTTCTTGTGGTGCTGGGGATTGAACCTAGGGTCTTGTACATGCTGGACAAGTGCTCTACCAGGAAGCTACACCACCAGCCTCATTAATATGGTTTTGATTTGAATTTTCCTAATGATTAGTCATATTGAACACCCTTTCATATGCTCATTAGCCACATCATAGCTTCTTTGGAAAAATATCTACTCAAGTCCCTTTGTATGCTTTAATTGAGTTGCTATCTTCCTATTGAGTTAGTTGCACATGATATACCGGGGACTGAACTCACGACCTTGCACTTGTAGGCTCAGTGCCACTGAGCTAAATCCCTGGCCACATTATATATTCTTATTCAGATATATGATTTGCAGATATTTTTTTCCATTCAGTAGCTTGTATCCTCTTTCTCGATGGTGTCATTTAATGAACAAAGGCTTTTAATTTTGATGAAGTCTTATCTATTTTTTTTCCTTTGGTTGCTTGTGGCTTTGGTGACACATTTATATTTTTTCTTTGAAGAATAAAATGACACTAAACCAGGAATAAATAGGTAAGTGTTTTTTTCCATACTTAGAATTATGTAAATGTGTTACCTTGGGCAAATATTTAAAGTCCTTTAGAACTCCACGTCCACATGGGTAAAAGGAAGCTTGGTTCAGCAGAGTAAGCACTGTATAATTTGTGTGTGTGTGTGTGAATAAATTATTCTCTGAAACTACCTCAGCCTAGCACTTGTCAACCTGGACAACTTTGCCCTTGAGGTAAGCTTTGGCAATCTTTGGAAACATCTTTGGTTGTCACACTGTGTGAAATGCTTCTGGTGTGTGGTGGATAGAGGCCAGAGATGTTGCTAAACATCCCATAGTACATAGGAAGCCTACTCACAAAGAATTATTTGGCCCAAAATGACAATGTGCTTAGGTTGAGAAACTACTCTAAAATTAATGATTCTATTGTTCCAGTTTCTTTCACCTCCTCTGTACTGAGGATTGAAGCCAGGGCCTTAGCACATCCCCAGATCCCCAGCTTTTTTTTTTTCTTTTGAGTCAGGATCTGGCTAAGTTATTAGGTTGCCCAGCTGGTCACTAACTCTGGATCCTCCTGCTTCAACCTCTCAGAGTGCTGGGCTTATAAAGTGTGTGCCACCATGCCCAGCTTGTTCCAGTTTATTTTAAGTGGCCTTTGCCTTTGTACATAGGAGCTAGATGGTTTTGTGCTCTTAGCCTATAATTGCTGGGGGCATTAAAATTAAAAAGGCAGTAGGAGGGGGAGGCACTAATAACAGTAAAATCATTTTGATTATTATAGGAAGTTATCAATGCTTGCAAGTCAGAAGATTTTTGGGAATGTTACGTGAGCTATTTTAACTACTGTATCTTTTAACATGAAGAAAAAATATTTTAATATAGATTCCTCCAGGCAAATCCTAGTAGATGTGTTCTTCTTATTGAGTCTCTTTCTGTAGGGTTTCTGGAACAAAATAACTTTTGGGAAATAGTGTGTACATGGTAGGAAGCATATCTAATCAATCAGAATAGGAAATAAAACAGAACAACTTGATGGAAGAAACTTGTAGTTGATAAATCTCTGTATTGGTGACTCGTCTGAACTCCAAAGAAGTTAATACTGTTCTTCCACCTAATCACCATGTGGCAGCTTTTCCTAATACCATCTACTGCAGTGTACTCATTCACCAGGAGTCCCACAGATTTTCAGAATAAAACAGACAACAGTTTGAAATATATGCCAGCTTTTCTAAAGATCTCATGTAAAAAGCTACTAAATTTATAAGTCTTTTTTCTGTGTTGACACAACTGATTATTTTGTGGGTTGCATCATTAGATGTAATCATTACCAATAGCACTAGAACCATCATCACCATCATCATAACAAAGGTTTCTTGATTATACTATATTAGGCTCTTTTCTAAGTACTTTAAATGTGTATTTATGTTCCAAACATCTTAAATGCATATGTCTCCTCACAAAAATCCTATAACATAGCTTTAAAAACTGTATTTGCAGATAACAGAAAAACATATAACATGTGATAAAATACTTACTGAACTATATTAAACATTTCTTGTGTACTAAAATGATTTCATGTTTCAACAAAAGTATTTTTATTGTTAAATCTATGACAGTGATGTCTCTAATTTTCTAGCACTCCAGGTAATAGCTATTGAAAATGGAGTTATTTCTAATTTTTGAGATGTTTTAAAATTATTTATCTCTTTCAAAAGTATATGCACGTACTTTGAGGCTGCTATAATAACCTCCCAACTCTGAATATTTATGTAATATTTAAAACTTATAAATAATGGAAAGGGCTTTGTTTAATTTTGTTTACATATACAGGAAGCAGTGAAAGAAAATAATAAGAGAAGAGAAATGGAAGAGAAGACTAGAAGGGCAAAGCTTGCAAAAGAGAAAGCTGAACAAGAAAAGTTGGAACGTCAGAAGAAAAAGAAGCAACTCATTGATATAAACAAAGGTATGAAAATATTTTCAATTTTTTTGAAATATGCATGAAACACAAAACAATTTCACTTATTTAGTCTTGTATTATAAAGTAAATATTTTTGTGAAAAATTCTCACTGTTATTACTTATTTGTATCAGATTTCTCTCACGATGCTATCTCTTGGTATTTGTTTTCATCCTACACTGAGCACTCAGGATTTTTGATAATCGTTGCGAGGTGTTTTATTGTTAAAATCAACTTTTTCTCATTTACTTCATCATATTATATTATGTTCTGAATGAGAAAGAAGTAAAGGAAGAAGGGTAAAATGAGAAGTGAGAATCTGGTATGGGGAGATGAGGCATAGGACTGTAATTTCACTTTGTAAGGCACATATGTGTTGACAGTGCAGTAACTAGTCTTCCTTGGGGGTTTGAACATTTCAAGTTATAATGGATGTGGGCAGCACTATTATACATTGAAAAAATAGCAAACATCTTTTTTAGCTATGAACTTCAGTCCAAAATTCTGGTACAGCCACATTAGTATAAAGTTTGTTGTTTGCTTGGTTAGCAAGAGTAACTGCATGTTGTACATGGACTTTTTATTTTGGTTTAGTTTTTAAAGAAGACAGGACAAAAGAAGAGAGTAATTGGTTTTAAGATACTTGCACTCTGAAAATTTTAGACAGAGAAAAGCATAGCCCTTCCCACTTGAGGTTTAGAAAATTTAAAAACAAAACAAAATTTCAATAAGACACAAGATAGTATGATTAATATTGGACCATTTATTCCTGAAAACACTTTATAATAGTGATCCTATTAAAAAATATTGACCATATGCCAAACACTATTTTTACTTATTGTAAGTCAAGCCTTATGTCTCTATGAGGTAGGTACTATTAATATTTCATTTTCAAATAGGAAAGTGAGCCTCAAAGAAATTAGAAACTTCCCAAGATCACACAAATAGGAGGTATTCACATTAAGATAAAATCTAACTAATCTGGTATAGAATCTTCACATTTATCCTTCCTTGCTACTGTCAGAAAGAACAGCTATCCTATAGCATTTACTATGTACCAAGAACTATTTTAGGATTTTTACATTTCTAAATCCATTTAATCCTGGTAAAATTAATTTGGAGAAGCACGACTGCCTCATTTAAAAATGAGAAAACAGGGCAGGGGATTTAGTTCAGTGGTTCTGCTGCCTGCCTCACAAGTACAACGTCCTGAGTTTGATCCCCATAC
>NW_022900951.1:74130919-74150037 GCF_012274545.1 Fukomys damarensis
AAAAAAAAAAAAAAGAAAACAGACAGAGAAGTTAAGTAACTTGCCCATGGTCATAAAGCTAGTAAAAATTAGAAGCAAGATTCTAACCCACGCAGTCTGTGACCAGAGTTAATTATTAATTATTATGAGTTTAAATTATGCTAATTATTACTATTCACTATTAAGTATTCTGTAGTAATGCCTCTTAATGGCTAATATTCTGAACTAATATCTATACCGTGAAGTTTATTCTTCATATTTTCAAAATATATAAAAAATTTCAGAAATTCCCTAGTTTGAAGCCAGGCATAGTGGTGCACATCTGTAATCCCAGCCGTTGGGAGGCTGAGGCAGGAGGATCACTGTGAGTTCAAGGCCAGCCTGGAATACATGGTGAGAACCTGTCTCAAAAAAAAAAAACTGAAAAACAAAGACCACACAAACGAAAAACTTACTGTAGTTTATTTCTTCTACTTGTGAATGTTTATAAACTAGAAATTACTGTATTCAGGTTTCTCAGAAACATCATTTCACAGTAACAGAAAAAATGGATTGGAATGGGAAAGGCCCAAGATAGTACATGTTCTTAGGATAGTATTATGTTTCTGACAAGAGGTAATGAAGGCCTAAACTGATGCAGTAACAGTGAGATTAGCAAGGTAGCTGTGAGGTTAAGAGAAGTGAGCGGTAAGCCATGTTATTAGAGGTCTCTCCAACTCTCTGAGAGAGTTTTGGTTTTTTGTTGGATTTTTTTTTTTTTTTTTTTTTTTTTTTTTTTTTCTTGGTATGGGGATCAAACTCAGGTCCTCGCGCTCATCTGAGAGATTATTTTATTTAACAAACAAACAGCGGTTAGTGAGAAGTGAACAAATTAGTATTACAAGTCTCCTCAAAGTCTGGCTTAATTTAAAACAGTTAATTTCTCATACCTGTTTCTTCATTTAATTTAATATAATCTTATATGTAGTAGCTTCTGGAAAACTTCACAGTATACTCATAAAAGCTTGAGAGTAAAAAGGCCAAAAAAATTTATAAAAATAGTTTCAATTTTGCTCATCCCCTGTAATGATCTTGTGGGACTTCAGGCATATCCACTTTACAGTTTGAGAACCTCTGGTGTAAACAATAAAGAGAGTAAAGAATTAGAGACTGAATCTATCCAGTTTTGTTCCAAGAACATAACATTCTCCCATACCACACCAATTCCTACTCCCACCCAAATATTTATCAACTCTGTATTTCCCTAAAATACAACGATAATAGGAAAGAAAAGAAGGAAAGGACGTATTTTAGTTGTCTATAATATTGTATTTTCATTTGCTAAGATTTGGTTAATTACTTCTTCTAGTGTCACTAAAAACACATGATAAATATCCAAATATGTTTTTGTGTATGTGCTCAGCTGAGTGATTTGAACACGAAAGACATATTTTAATAAGATTTATCTTTTATGCATTTTTGCTATGGCTCTATTTACAGATCAATAAATTAGTAAATATCAATGCTAACTTCTTAATTTGTGGCCTATATCTTGCAAATATATATTATTAGTATTTGTTGTAATATTGCTTTATACTTTAAATATGTGTATTAGTACATATAAGTATATTTCAAAAAGGAATCCCCCCAAGATTAAAAATGTCTAGTCTAAATGAAGATGGAAGTGTCCTAAAAAATAAGGAATAAAGAAAAAGAGAGTTGCATGTCAAAATGCAATGCAGTGTTAGTGAGTTTCTCAGTGTCTTATGGAAGATGTTGTTGACTAGGTAGAAATTAAAATTGCAGGCATTTTAAGAGCTGGAGAAAGCACAGTGGAGATATATAATGTGTGAGTCCATAAGGTGTGAGAGCCCATGGAAGATGTGTATGAGGTGTGGTCAGAAAATGACTTATAGAATTTTAAAAATATTTAGTTAAAATATTATGATCTTTCTGCTAAAAGGGAGATAATACAGAATTTTTGATTGCCACTGTGGATATGTTATATAGAGTGTATAGATATTTCATGCATACGTGACTAGGGAAACATAGTAATGGAACTAAACAATTTTATCAATAACAAAAGTATTAAAGGAAGAGTTCCTTAGGTAAAGTAAATCACATTGAAAATTACATACTCTTACATTATATACATATGTAGCGATATCACACTGTACCCTATAAATATGTATAATAATTATGTATTAGTCAAAAATTTAAAATTGTTGCTGGGCGTGGTGGCGCATGCCTGTAATCTCAGCACTCGGGAGGCTGAGGCAGGAGGATCACTGCAAGTTCGAGACCAGCCTGGGCTACACAGTGAGTTCCAGAGCAGTCTGAACTACATAGTGAGACCCTGACTCAAAAAACTAAAAAAAATAAATAAATAAAATTGTTGAAGGACATATACCTGCTAATTATCTTTATTTGATCAGTATATACAGTATAAAGTATTGTATCATTACACTGTATCCTATAAATATGTATAATTAAAATAATAGCTAAAAATTTTAAAATATGTTAACCATAAGAAAAATGCAAGTATCTTTTTTTTTTTTTTTTTTTACTTGAGATCAAACTCGGGTCCTTGTACTGGTGAGGCAGGCAGTGGCCCTTATGAGCTAAATTCATGGCCCAATTAAGTATCATTTCTATAGTTTCTATTTCATGTCATCATAACAAAATGACAAACCCTCTCCCCCGTTTTTAAAACTTTCTGTGATCTCGTGTAACTGTTAGGTAACAATAAAAGAAGTATTCATCTGACACTCAAAATTACATTTATCAAGGAGAACTATTTCAAAATTTAATTATTCAGAAGAATAACAGGAGGAAGCAAACACAAAAGATTATTTCTCTAAGGTAAGTATGATCAAGTGAGCTCAGAATTAAGTAAAAATATAAAGAAAACCAAGCATCTAGAGAATTATGTCTTTAAAGTTAAATCTTTAAAACCTCCATGTACCAAAGCTCCATTTGGAAAAAACTTGAGATCAGAAGGCAAAAGCTATGATAAGAAAAAGTAGTTTCTTAATTATATAATAGAAAATAAGATGATTATATGTTTAAAAGACAGTCATTTTGTGAACGTGATTTAAAATTATGTGTAAAAAGTGAAAATCAATATTAGCTATGCCACCTAGCTTTATGACCTGACTTTCTTCCTTTAACTCTTCATGGCTCAGTTTCCTTGTCTGTATTATAGGTTAATGACATTTACTTACTATTGTTTTAATGAATATTAAATATGATAGATAAGTACAGTACATAGCACAGGGCCTAGAGTATAATTTGCTGCTAATCCTGGTTAGTCAATATATTCTGATTGCAGAATTTAGAGAAACGCTCAAGAAATAATCCCCACCCTTATAAAGTTTTAAGGTCTGTCACAGAGATTAAATAAAGCTGAACCAGCAAAGAATAACGTATACTGATATAAAATAGAGATTGTTTGCTCTTTAGAACTATTTAAAGGGAAACACAGTCTGGTGAAATGACATAAAGATTCCTGGAGAAGGCTAGATATAGTCTCTGAACATATCAGTCATACTTGACCTAAAAGATGGGGCGTGAATATTTGGTTGAATAGAGACAAAACTGTTCATGTAAAAAGGAAGAGGGTCAACAGTTGTGCACATCAGCTAAGGCACATCTGCGAAGGCACACCTTAGATAGGCTAGGTTTAATGGTCCAGGAGAAATAAGTTCAAACAAAGTGATGAGTGTTACACTTAAGGCCTAGCTTTACAGTTTACTAGCCATAAAATCTCTGACAAGGCATTGCATATTTCCGTACCTGAATTTTTTCATCTGTAAAATGGAATGACATTAATACCTGCTTTATTACTATGAGGGCTATATGAGGTAACCATGAAAATGCCAGAGACTGATGCTATTTATATTCTAGTCTCTTTATCAATTGTATATTGATGTCTTTTGGCCTATTGCCAGTTTCTGATAGTTAAACATTTAGTGAATATTTTTTATTATTGTTATTATTAGAGGAGAATTTGATTAAGAAAACTGTCTTAAAGGTAGGATAGAGCCGGCGTATGAAGAGCCTTCCAACTGAGACAAGGAAATTGAAGCATGATGAGAGAAGAGAGCGAAGGTTATTGCAGGAATCAGTACCAGGATTACTGAGGTAGTAAGCCAGAAGCACAAGAAAGAAGAGGTGACAGCAAGGAGGATGTAGCTGGAAAAGAACAGTGAAAGGTAAAGAAAAAGGAGTTAGCTCATACTTGACTCTCTTCAAAGGAGTTTAAACCTGTGGCAGTTTAAGAAGGTGGTAAGAGAAAGAAAAATTTTATCAAACAAAAAAATAAAATGTGGAAGTTGCAGGCAAGAGATTCACAGAAGGGCAGAATATTTCTTTTTATTTTTTAAGAACAGCACAGTTTTACCAATAGATAATTATGTGTTCATGTATTTTGGCATATTAGTTTATTTCATTCATCCAACCAACATTTATTGCACCATTTCCCAAATAATTATAATTAGAACGTGCACAGTAATATAGCATTTATTTAAATTATAATGGAGAAAGCTAATTTAAATTTAAATGCAGCAAAAGTATGCTAAATCAGTAAATGTACTCTGACATGTGTGCACACAATATACAAACTATACAAAGTACTTTGTACAATCTTCATTTTCCAAACTTTTCAACATTAGTTTAGATGATAATTAATGTACGCGTCACTAAAAAAAGATTAATTCAGTAGGTAGAAAGAAAGTTTACTAAACATTTGTAAACAAATCTCTTTACATGCTTATGGAAGTCACCAAATTAAGTACAAAGACTTGGAGAAACCAATAGGAAAAATACATAAAAATAGATGTTTTGAAATTGCGAATTGCAAATGTGATCCTTTGCAAATATTATTTAATCAGGAACAGTTTTACTCCTCTTTATATAATATTATATGCAATCACAATTGCCTAGTTCCATCTAGTCTGATGATTAAAAAAATTAGGTTTCTCATTCATTGTTTAGGGTGTAGATTAGCAAATTTTGAGGCATAGATTTGAACATTTAAATTCTATCAGCAGTGTTTGAAAGCAATTTTGTTTTTCTCTGTTTTCCAAGATTTAAAATAACTGCATCTTGTAAGAGAATAAATTCATTTCACGTTACATTGTTTTGATCTGAATACATCAAAACTGTTTCCTAATATCATATACAGGCATAAAATTTTATCGTGATCAAAATTATATATCAAATACCTATAAATTGTATAATTAATCCAAGTAGTATTTAATCACTTCTGATAATATATACCAGCATTCTAACATATTTTACAAATGTTAATGAAGAGTTCACAGATACTAATGCAAAGCTAAACAAGTTTTTTATGCTTGGTGGACGTAGAAAAAAGTCATTGACTTAATAAGGCCTTATCTGTAAAGCGAAAAAGAACATTTGACTGATACTTGGTTTATTTAATTTACCTTACTCCTTATATTAGCAAACATTTCAAGAATGCTGTGTATATTCAGAATCAGAGCTTCTTCTCCTTGTTTTGTAGCTTTATTTTCTCTGGAGATTTGGAATTTGTTTTTTTCAAATAATTTTCAGTCCAGTAAAGGTTTGCACAGATTCAAGCTGTTAGCACACTAAGGTGTTTAGCACAAACTGGGGCTTGTATTATTTTAATGAAATATCTTTAGGTCCATGTTAAGGCACCATCATACCATATTGTTGCCATCTATTCAGTAAAAATTTGTGAATTTCTAAGATCATGCACCAGTTTAATGTGGTGAGGTACAACGAGGAATGTAGCAGTCATTAAGTTAAATCTGCTGCATGAATCTGCTGACGGCCTATGAAATGTCATCTCATATCTCTCTCATCATTGCTTTAGCCTACAATTGAAATAAGTTCAACCCATTTTTCCTTAGAGCCAGACAAAGGACTGAATTCAAGTCCTGACTCTGCCCCCAACACAGTGTATTCTTGGGCAATTCACCTAACCTCTCTGATTCTCAGCTTCCTCATCCACAAGTCAGGGTAATAAATGGTTCTACCTCATAGGATTTTTGTAAGAGCTAAGTGAGAGGATACATGCAAACCTCTTGGCACCTGCCTAGCATATGGTTAGCATTTAGTAAATATTAATGTTTAAGTGAGTATGTCCAGGGAAACTATTGATGGCAGTAATCATTACAATAAAATCTTGACTAGTCTAGGGGAAGACTTGTTTTGATTAATTTGATTTTATAATTATATAAAAGGCTATGTGTGCATCAGTCTTTATCATCTGCAATCTTTAAAATTCTATTAGTGTATAACCCTCATATACCCTCAAACCCCTTCCCCTACAGTCTTTTTTATTTTAATTATTTTGAGACAGGATCTTGATGTATAATACAGGTCAGCTCCCTACAATATTTCTGGCTTTGCATTTTACATAGGTGAAAGTATGCTGCATATGGTACTTAAATATAATTTTGAACATAGAGCCAGCACACAATATTTATTTACTGGTAGATTAGGAATTTGTAATAGCCTCTGGGCCATTATTCAGAGCATCAGTGATCAGTGTACATTGGTATCTGAGAATATACTTAATCTGTACCATTTGCAGAATACACTTTGGATTAATTAAAGCTTCTAGTTGTTTTTTCCTAAAGTTTACTTTATCTACTTATCATCAGTATTTTTTTTCTGACCTCATACTAAAATAATTACATTATTTTAGTTCATTGGAAATAAATTCTAAACTCTCATTCTATCTGTAAATAGTAAAACAAATCTCTACACCGACTAAAATATTCTTTTAAATTGGAAGACAAAATTAAATATGTTAAAATATAGGTAATTTACTTAAGTCTCATTAAAAGTTCTTACATTCTAAATGCAAAAACTCCGATTCGCAAAAACTCAGCTGTCTTTAGTACACTGAGCATTTAGCAAGATCTCATCAATCATATGTAGAGGATGACTAATGCTGGCACTTACAAATTTGGATTTCCTCTGCAGAATCTGCTTGTAGCTATGTATGCCTTATGCAACTGTGCTAGGCAGAAATCCATGCAAATATTGGAACAAGTGGGTGAAAACAATAAGATTAACTACATAAGAAATGACCAAAACACATTATAGGTGGCCTGATACTTATTAGAAACATCCCTTGGTTCTATATTTTAATATTCTAATTCTTATTACAAAAAATGTCAAATGAATAAAAGCTGTTATATACTAATATAGCAATTAATTTGGCTCTGTTCTCATTCAAATGCATTTATATTCATGTCAGTAATTGTGCCTAACAGATTTATAGAAACAATAAACTGAATCTCTAATAACTTTAAAGAAGTTATGTTTGTTCCACTTACATCGCATCCCATAAGCCCCTGGGCTACTTCAGAATCAGGACAAATCTATTGTTGCACTAAATGAACAAAAGATTTGTATGAATGAAAAACTATCAATGACTTAATTTAATCTACAAGTATTAAGTGCTCACAGTGTAGTGAGCAGGGGTGGCACACCCTAATCATAGTATTGTTGTCTACTAACTCAGCACCATTAACCTATGTACAAAATTATTAACTAACAGCTTGTTTCCCGTGTGTCTCTTTTTTAAGAAATAATGGCTTTTGCTGCATGTGATCCCATGTGTGTACGTGTGTATGTTTCCTTTCACACTAGAATTATGTGCAGCACATAACACAGAGATTTTATACTTTTTACATTATATATATTTATTTATCTTGAAAATTTTTGTGTTTATTCTTTTTGAATATTCAGTCCTCAGTTATAGCTGTCACATGTGGACAACCTATAAAGTGTCTTGACTAGTTAGTGGGAAGAAAACATGACTTCGTTTAAGAAAGAAGTTATACCTTTTTAAAATAATACTATAAAAAGATTAAGTTCTTTATATATTCTAGATAGTAGACCTTTGAGGAACAGCTGGTAAAAATTGTCCCCCACATCATGGGCTATCTCTTCATACCATTGGTGGTTTCTCTTGCTGTGCAGATTTTTAACAAGAAGAGATTCCACTTGTTCATTCTTTGTGCTAGCTGGCATGCAACTGAGGTTTTGTTCATAAAATCTTTTCCTATGCCAATGTATTCAAGAGTTTGACCTAACCTCTCTTCCTCTGTGTTAATATTTAGATCTTTATTCCACATTGATTTTAATTTAGTGCATGGTGAGAGATACAGTTCTAGTTTTAATCTTTGGTAAATTGACACCCAATTTTTCCAGCACCATTTATTAAAGAGGCTATCTTTCCTCCAGTGAGGCTCCTTTGTTGAAGATGAGGTGGCTGTGTGTTTCTGCAGTTGTTTCTGAATCTTCTGATCTGTTCCTCTGATCCTTGCGTCTGTTACTTTGCCAGTACCATGCTGAAACTGTAGTTTCAGGTTGGGAATTGTGATATTACTTTGTCTTTGTTGCCTAGAATTGCTTTTGCTATTCTTGGTCTTTTCTTGTTCCAAATGAATTTTTGAATTGTTTTCTCAATCTCTGTTAAGTATGCTGTTGGAATTTCAATTGGGATGGCTTAAATCTATATAACAATTTTTAAAGTATGCCCATTTTTACTATATTGTTTTTTCCTATGAAGGAGCAAGGGATGTCTTTCCATTTTCTGATAGCCTCTTTAATCTCTTTTTTCATAGAAAGATATTAAAACCTAAACTTAGAATATCTGTCATGTAAATCAACTGTGGGTTTTATATGCTGTTTTATAATAGCTAAGAACATGATAATATGATTCATTTGGCAATCAAAGAATAATTATTCTTTTAAATGTGCAATTGAATATGGATGGCATAATACTTTTATTTGTTTGAACCAGTACTGGAATGTACTTAAAATGTGATTTTAAAAAATCTTCTCTTTGTGAGAATAGGTATTTTAGAGCTCCTGAATTTGATTTAGCCTTTTCGATTTGTAGAGCCCTGAAAAAGGTTACC
Organism: Fukomys damarensis; assembly: GCF_012274545.1. Lineage (NCBI taxonomy): Eukaryota > Metazoa > Chordata > Mammalia > Rodentia > Bathyergidae > Fukomys > Fukomys damarensis. The sequence continues at coordinate 74,139,808 of NW_022900951.1, forward strand.
TAGAAATTAGGCTAAAAAGGCTGGTACTTAGACATAGACCTGTTGAGGTTCAGACCAAGTCCAGAAGGTTTTTTTTCGACTTCTGTGTTTTCATGGTCTAAAACAATTCCATTCCCAGAGTGTTCTGGGCTGAGTTACACTGTGCTGTGATCTGAAAGTCAGAATGCATTGTTTTGTTAAACTGCTTCGACCTTTTTAGAGGGAGGACTAAGAATTAAACCAGGGCTTTCTCATCAAGCTACATCCTTATCCCTTTATTTAATTATTAATTTTAATTTTGAGAGGGTGTACTGGGGATTGAACTTGGGTCCTTGTACTTGTAAAGCAGCTGCCGGAACCACTGAGCTAAATAAATCCCCAGCCCTAATTTTTAAAATTTGAAACAGTGTTGTTAAATTGACCACACTGGGTTTGAACTTGTGATTCTCCTGCCTCAACTTGCTAGTGTGCTGGGATTTCAGACATGCATCACCTACCTGGCTGATTTCTCATTTATATAATAAATTCCTTTCCCAATTTTTAAGCTAATAGTTTTAGGCAATTCTGTGTAAAGTTGACATTTTCTAAATTCTGTGTATTTCACCAGTATCTTGCACATTCTTAGTTGAGTTGCTACATTGTCTGATTTTCTAAAACAGTATTTCTGTGAAAGGAAAATGTGTTCCCTCTAGTCTTCTTTTGTCAGAAACCCTTTGCACTTGCTTTCTTTTGCCAATTGAACCTTTTTTGAAATGCATCAGCAGGGAGAGCTTGCCTAGCCTTTGCTAGACAGGAGTATCTGTAGGTGCATTTAAACAATCCAACTTGAAAAGGGGATTTCTCTCTTTTTATTTGAAAACAATTGAAAATGAAAGGTATTTGTCTCTGGACAGAGTGGTTAACCGACCCTATTCTACTGAACTTTGGTATGGTATATGAAACTTCCTCCCCTGTGACTTCCCCAGTGTTTTAAAAAGAAGATTTCCTTGTTTGAGGCAACTGGTTCTGAGTCAGAGCTCTATGCAGTGTAACCAGAATCCATTATATTGTTAGGTCTTGTTATGCTGTTCTTTGCATCTCTTTTTCTTTGCTCAAAGAATCAATACAGCTTTGTTCTAAGGACTCTCTGATCATACTTTGTGAGGAAATAGAGACAAAGCTTTAGAGATGGACTACAGTTACATTAAGCTTTAAATGTAACCACATTCCATCCCCGACAGTATAGGGCTTTTACTTTTAAGTAATCCTCTACACTACTGCGACTAAAGCATGTTGAAAATACCTATTTTCACTTGAGTGACCGTGACAATAATTAAAGCCCTCAAAAGATACTTCCCTTTTAAAGTGGAAATAATGGGCCTGCAGTTTCTAATGTCTTCCCTTAGCCCATCTCTCATTTTAAGACCCAAGAATAGTCAAGTAAACATTTTTACTAGAAAATATATTGGTTTTTCCTTTTAAAATCAAACATAATTGTAACCTTGGGAAAAAATATTCTGTACCCTGAACTTTAAAGACACGGTAACTCAGGACTAATTGGTGTTTACATACTAAAATCAAACTGGAAATCTGTACTATAAGAAACCATCTAAAAATTCACTCAGACAGTAGGATGTCTTAAAGTAAAAATGCATTATTTAAATGGAAAACAGGACCCTATGCCAGTTTTTTTTTCTTGCTTTGTTCTGTCCAGCGAAGGAATAAGAAGTTATTTGGTTGTCTCCAAAAATGTGGTAAAGAAAGGAAACGTCTCTGTGGAAGTTGGCCAACTGTAAATTAAATCTCTTATTTCATATTCAAGAAGAAATACCGAGCTTTAGTTCACCAAATATAAATATCCCTTTCTTATAAGCTTTTTTATTGTATGCAGTTTCTGAAACTAGTTTCTGCCTTCCATATAATGCTTTTATATTTTTATCCATAAAACCACTTGGATTTTATGAGTCAATGGTGCCTTTTTATCATGCTGCTGCACCTCTCTCCCCTCCTTCTTCAGGATTGTTGCCCTGTTACTCCTCCTGATGGGTTGCTTCCTGGTGGGTGACATCATGATTTGTGAGCAGTCTGATTTATAAATAAGGTGGTAAGAACTGCCTCAGCAATTGATTTTATATTTGAAATGAATTAAACAGTTTCTTTCTCTTTTCTTACATTTTCCTCTGTTTTGTGTTTTCACAATTATATTAGGCACTGTAGGAGGGCTTCTTTTCTCTTTCATTTTACTTCTAAAGAAATTTTGTTGATTGAAATTTTTCTTGGAAATATAATGTCTCTATGTGTTTTAACAGGCCTCTTATACTGTATATAGTTTGATCGTGCCAAAATGTGGAATTTAGCAATTTCTAGGATACTTGGGATACAGATACATCCGGAAATATATTTTTATTTTCAATCATATTAAAGGAATATTTATCTTAGAAGTATGATAAAAATAATGCGTTGAACTTTGGCCTTCATCCTTCACCATGTAAGCGTTCCATATACATACGTGTTTTGTGTACTTTTGTAGGTATGGAAATATGTGTGAGACCCCTACAGCTTTGCCTCATGAATATGCATATGATGTTATAGGTTGAACTCATTAGCAATGATGCCTTTTAGTATAGCAAAGGCTATGGTATGTGTTATATACATGAAAAATACATATACTATATACATAATTCCATAAACTATCACAAATGTGTAAGTATTTGTGTCTGTTAACAATACAATTGACTTCCATAAGTCATCTTCCACTGAAATACATACCTAGGTAGAAAGGCTTACAGTATCAATGTCAGGATCTTGCATTACCCACTTTAGAACAACATCATAATTATTTTCATCCTGTTAGTGTTTGCTTATATTTACCCACATATCGCTCATCATTCCTTTTTGTATTTCAAACCATCCATCTAAAATTAATCTTTCTGAGGGCCGGGATTTGGATCAGCGGTTCTGCTGCCTGCCTCACAAGCACAAGGGCCCGAGTTTGATCCCTGGTACCAAAACAAACAAACAAACAAACAATAAAAACAACAACCAAAATACAACAACAAAAAAAACCAAATAAAATTAGTCTTTCTGTCTGAAATTCATCTCTTAGAGTTTCCTTCAACTGGCTGTAGCAAACTCTTTGGACAAAATCTCTTTAAGACGTTTTTGGGCCAAGTTAGACCTAAACCTTGTCCCACCCCAACCAAAAGGTATGAATGGGACCTTTACTTTTCTTGTTTATGCTCATAAAAGCATTCATTCATCCTTTTGTTCATTTTACCTCTCCAAGAATATTCCTCATGCTATAACTGATTCTTTCTCAACCCTTAGTTTTCAACAAGCAAAATGTTTTGTCCAGCTTTGTGTACCACCTGATTTTGTTTTCTGATTTAGGGCTTTGCATAGTCTAATTGAACTCAGTTTCAGGTCACAAAACCTTGGTTTTCTGATGTGTAACTCAGCCCCATTTCCTCCCATCCTGCCACTATTGCCAAAGGGCAGACCAATACATGCACTGCCATTTTTCAGAGTGACTTTCTACATTTGAAAAAAAATACACTACTTTTCTCTCCTGATAATGTGGCATTAGGAACTTCAGGAACCCTAATACTGTGGTTTTTCAACACTTCATCTTCTTGTCTTGGCATTCTACTAGGGCAGAGGTTCTCAAAGTATAGCCCCTGGATAAGCAGTTTCAGCATAATCTGGGAATTTTTTAGAAATGCAAAGTCTGATTTCACTATATACCTACTAAATTAAAAAAAACTCAGGGTAGGGGGTGAGGTCTGAGGGATACCAATCCATTTTTTTAATGGATGGTATTTTTATTTACAAGTGTAGATGTTAAGTTTTATTGATTCGTCTAAACTATATTTCAAATGAATGTCAAAGTTCCTCCATCAGACTTTTCTTTTTTCAAATTCATTTTATTTGTATATTTTAGATATACATAATGAGAGCATTTCATTATAGAGAATTTGTCCCCATACATGATATATCTTGCTTCTTCTTTTTTCCCATTACCCTCCCCTCCCTCCAACCCCTCTTCCTCTCCTTATTCACAAAAGCCTTGTTCCCACTTTTACCTTTCATTCTCTTTTATTCTTTACCCTTCTTTATTTTCTCCCTCCTCTCTCCCTCATTTCCCTCCCCGTTTGAACATTTTCTTCCCATTTCCCTATATTTGTTATACATTTTGATCATCTTTTACACTATGAGTTCCTCACAACAGAGAAACAATGTGATATTTAAGCATTTGTATCCAATTCAACTCATTTAACAGTGTGGTCTCAAGGTACATCCATTTACCTAGAAATACCTCAAGTTTATTCTTCTTTATTGCACAGAAGTATTCTACTGTATAAAAAAAACACATTTTCCATATCCATTCATTGTCTATGGATGGACATTTGGACTGTTTCCAAGATTTAGTTATTATAAATTGTGCTGCAGTATACATGAGTGCGTGTATATCACTGTGGTATGATGCTTTTAGTTCTTTAGGGAAGATACCAAGAAAGAATAGCTGAGTCAAATGGAACCTCTAATCCCAGTTTTTTGAGAAATCTCCACACTGATTTCCATATGGTTATACCAGTCTACACTCCCACCAACAGTGTAGAAGAGTTCCTTTTTCCCCACATACCTGTCAAAATTTTTGTTTTGCTTTATTTTTTTCAGACAGGGTCTCACTATGTAGTTTAGGCTGGCCTTGCACTCACTATGTAGCTCCGGATGCTCTCAAACTTGCAGCAATCCTCTTGCCACAGCCTCCCAAGTGCTGGAATTACAGGTTTGTGCCACCATGCCTGGATTTCTGCCATCATTTGTTATTGGTTTATTTCTTGATAATAGCTATTCTTTCTGGGGTAAGATGAAATCTTAGTGTTGTTTTAATTTGCATCTCTCAAATGACCAGTGATGATGAACTTTTTTGTCATATAATTATTTATCATTTGTACTTCTTCATCTAAGAGTTGCCTATTCATTTTGTATGTCTATTTTTGCATTGGGGGCATTACATTTGGGATGTCTGATTTTTTTTAGTTCTTCATATATTCTAGATGTAAGCCCTTTGCCTGAGGAACAGCTGGCAAAAAATTTTTCCCAGTCTGGTTTGTCTTTTTACTCTTTTGGTAATTTCTTCTACTTTGTAAAAGCTCTTTAATAAGATGAGATCGTATTTATTGATTATTTGTATTATTTCATGTGTGATCGGGTTTTGTTTTTTTTTTGAAAGTTTTGCCTAACCTATAACCTTAAGAGTTATTCCTATTCTATCTTCCAATAGATTTAGGGTTTCTTTTTTTAATATTTAGTTCTTTGATCCATTTTTATTTTAGTTTGGTGCATGGTGAGAAATATGGGTCTAGGCTTAATCTTTAACAGTCAATAAATGTCATAAACCATATCAACAGAACTGAGGACAAAAACCACATGATCATCTCATAGACACAGAAAAAGCCTTCAACAGAATCCAACACTCATTCATGATAAAAAAACAAACTACAGAAAATTGGAATAGATGGTTTTTATCTCAATCTGAGAAAGGCCATCTATGACAAACCAACAGTCAAACTCATGCTAAATGGTAAAAAACAGAAAACTTTCATTCTAAAACCAGGAACAAGACAAAAATATCCAGTATCACCTCTCCTATTCAACATAGTTCTGGAAACATTAACCAAAGCAATTAGACAAGAGAAATAAAAGGAATAAGTTCAGGACAGGAAGAAGTTAAATTAGCATTATTTGTGAATGACATGATATTCTACCTAGAAGATCCCCAAAACTCTACCAAAAGACTTCTAGATTTAATAAATAAATTCAGCAGCTTAGCTGGATACAAAGTCAACACTCAAAACTCAATAGCATTCCTGTACACAAATAACAAACTCACTTAGAGAGAAATTAAGGAAACCGCACACTTTACAATAACATCAGAAAAAAATGAAATACTTAGGAATCAATTTAATGAAGGAAATAAAAGACTTCTACATTGAAAACTACTCTGAAAAATGAGATAAAAAAGGATATCAGAAAATAGAAAGCCCTTGTGCTTGAGTAGGAAGAAGTAATATAGTGAAATGACCATACTTCATAAATTACTATACAGATTTAATGCAATCTCAATCAAAATACTAACAGCATTATCTCACAGAATTAGAGAAAGACCCTGGTACCAAAAGAAAAAAAAAATCACAGATAACCAGAGAATTAGAGAAACGAATTCTTAAAATTCATGTGGAACCAGAAGAGACCTAGAATAGCAAAAGCAATTCTGAATGAGAAAGGCAAGGCAGGGGGCATTATAATCCCTATCTTGAAATTATAGTAGAAAGCTATCATAACAATAAAAAAAGGCATGGTACAAGCTAAAAACAGACCTGAGGATCAGTGGAACAGATTAGAAAATACAGAAACAACTCCAGGTACACTCAACCATCTTATCTTTGACATAAGCACCAAACACCTATATGGTAAGAAAGATGGACTCTTTAATAAATGGTGCCAGTGATCTATTTTTAAAATAAGCATTCTAGGTGATTCAGATGCAACTAAAGTTTAAGAATCCTGGAGTCCAAGTAATCTTGTTTGGTAGATGTGGCAACTGAGACACAAACAAATATTACTCAGGATTGCAAAGCTCATTCACTGCTAAGCATGGAGAGAGTAAAGCCTACCTCACACAGCGCTTTCTCCTATACTACTCTAGGTTACTAGTGCTTACAATTGTTTTTAGTTAACTGTTTAAATTGAGTCCTGATATTACTATACATTTAAATGGAGGCTTATTCTCCATGTTTTCCCTTCCAGTATTTTTTAAATCTCTTACCAGTGACAGGATCAGTGAGAATCAAATAGCTTTTAGTGACAAGATAGAAGGATACCTTTGTCATTGAACACTTGACAGAGAACTCAGTGGTATTTCTGTTGTTCATTATAGCTATAATTGATGTATATTGCCATGTTCTTAAAGCTAGAACATGCCAAAATAAACTCATGCAACTAATTTACTAAGGAGTGATCATTTGTGTTCTCTATGTATGTTTTCACAAACATGTCTTTAATGAATTACCAGATAATTTCTTCAGTAGTTTCTCTGATATATTAAAATAGAATTCCATTATCATGGGAAGAAGTAGATAATGAAATATAATTGTTCAGGAACACATCTATCAAAGAGAAAATTTACTTCCTATTAGTCATTAGTTTAATATTAACATTCTTATTCTGTAATTACTTTTATTAATGTGTACTTTTAGGCCTTTTGTTTGTTATTAGTAGCAGCTGTTCTCATATATTGTTTAGATAGGAAATAAACACATAGGAGAGTTTCCATTTGTTTTAGTTTGACATTTTTCTCCTTATACCTTCCCGAATCTAAACATATAAGAAAAGAAATTCATAAAATATTGTTTTTATATTTTCTCTTCTCAATATTTTGAGAACCAAATATTTATTTTTAATAATAAGGAATTGGAGCAGCTTCTAAAGAAAGTGCTTTAACCACTGAGAAATTCTTCCTTGATATGATTTCATATATGCAAACGAAAAAAAAATAGCATCAACAAGTTATTAGACATAATACTACAATTTTGAAGATTCTATATTTTTTTTTATATATTAAGAAAGAAAGTTGTGAAAACTATAATCAAGATAGTTATTGTGTTACAAATGGATTTTATTTTATGAAAACTGGCTTCACAATTTTCTGGGTACTCTGTAAGCTGAAAATGTGGGGCTTCTTGTTCAGTTATTATTAAGTATTTCAAAATGGGGGGCTGGGGATTTAGCTCAGTGGTTTGGTGGCCTGCCTTGCAAGCGCAAAGACCCGAGATCAAGTGCTGGTACCAAAAAAATAAAAATAAAAAAATTAAAAAAAAGAATTTCAAAATGTTATCAGCAAAGCATTAAATCAAGTATAGGGCCCTTCTGAGCAAGGGACCCTGTGGGACTGCACAAGATGCATATCCATGAAGCCTCTGGGTTTTACCTAAATGATATAGTTACTGAAAGCAGCAAAATCTGTCTACTATGTTGCTCATGAAACAAAATTAATATTTTGACTTAAATAAAACTGAAAATCTATTAACAAGAATCCAGTTAAAAAAAAGACTCTTCCTGCAAGTGACCTGTTTTATTTATTTCAACATATCTATCTTTATCTATCAATTCCAACATGGTCTCTGTAGCAAATAAAAAAGGAAATTTTCCCATGAGGACTTCTGTCAAGAAATAATCTTTGGTCCTCTTCTGATAAATTACTAAATAATTCTCATCTCCTTAAAGTGGGCTTGAATATTTTTATTTGATGAATAACTTAAATACTCTGAATAAATAGTTTCAAATTTCTCATATATTTCACTGGAATTACAATTTTTTTTAAAAAAATCCCTAGTCATTTAAGTTATTTTATCCACAGAGAGTTTGTACTACATTCTCTATAAATGACTGTGTTAGTCTGTTTCCTATTGCTAATAACGCAGTGCCACAAAGTGAGTAATTTAATGCATATAGGTTTATTTTGGTACATGATTTCGGAGGCCCAAGGCAAAGAGACTACATCTGATGATGGCCTTATTACTGTCAGAGTCTCATCTGATGATGGCCTTATTACTGTCAGAGTCTCAAGGTAGCACAGAGCATGATATGGCAAGAGATAGGAAGCCTGTATGTGTCTCTTCTGATCCCTGTGCCTCTATAAAGCAACCCATATTCAACCATGGAGGCTTCATCCTGATGACCTCATCTCAGTTTAATCACTTTCCCAAAGCCTCACTTCTTAACATCATAGTTGGATTAAATTTCCACCCTCTTGATATCTCACCATTGGGATTAAATTTCAATCCATGAATCTATGAGAGTTGGACACACTCAAACCATAGAGTAATGTAATAGGGCTTAGTGCATTTCATCTTACAGCATATCTCTGGGTCATTTTGTACTTGATGTGCAGTTCACTTTGAGCATTACTGTTCCTTTGAATTTGTTTTCTGTAATTTGGTTTTAAGAAAGCATAAGGATGTTCCCCAGATCCATGGTGCAGTTCTCTCCCTCTTGGTATGCCGAATATAAATCTGGAAGACGGAGAGTCAAAGTGTATATTTCCAAATATCACAGGACAAGAACAGCATTAAAGCACAGATAATCTTTGTACATTAGGGATATTCAGGAAAACACCAACTGCACTTACATTCTTCACACATTCCATTGTTCTTGCATCTAGTACAGTGGTGCTTCAGTTCACAAATCTAATTCATTTCACAATTCTGGGGGATGTGGCCACATTTATTCATTCAGGGAAGATAGCCATGGTCATGTTCCTCACTCAGTGTGGAGTTTGTGAACAGAAGCAAAATTGTGCCGAATGCTCCTGTTTGTGATCCGAATTATTCACTAACAGAAACATTCATGAACCAAGGTATTACTCTCTTGTCTTTTGATTAGAATTATCTGATGTGTCTCATTCCTTTCCTCCAACCAATGTGTTTATTTTTTTTTCCTTTTATTGAGTTTATTTGTTACATTTTAGGAATACAGTACAGTTACATTCATTCTTGGGATCTTGTAACTCTACATGACAGGTCTTGGTTCTCATTTTTCCCCTTGTCCCTGCCCTCCCTTCAGCCTTCTTCCACTCCCCATTTACACACACATTATTTCATTTTCTTACATTTTTTGCTTTTCCCTTATTACCCTTCCCCTACCCATCCCACCTTCCCTACACCTTTAGCCCATTTCTTCCCATTTCACAATATCAGTTATCTCATTAGGATCTTATGTACTATTATAGTTTACTCACACCAGAGAAACTATTTGATATTTACACATGTGTGACTTATTTATTTCACTTAGGAGTATATCCTTAATAGGAATCCGTTTTCCTATAAATAAGTCTAATTTCTCATTCTTTATGACTGAGTAGCATTTCATTTTATAGAAAAACCATATCTTTTTTATCCAATCTCCAAATGTTGGGCAAATGGGCTGTTTCCAAGTTTTAGCTATTACAAACTGTGCTGCTATAAACATGGGTGTGCATATATCACTCTGGTATGATTCTTTTAATGTGGGAAAACAATTTTACCAGCTACTCCTCAGATAAAGGACTATTATCTAGAATATATAAAGAACTCAAAACAATCAGTCCCACCAAATATAAAGACCCAATTCAAAAATGAGCATCTGAAATGAACAGACATTTCTCAAAGAAGTAAAAGCAACAAGTAAATATATGAAAAAATGTTCCAATCACTGGTCATTCGAGAGATG
>NW_022900951.1:74150315-74150729 GCF_012274545.1 Fukomys damarensis
GACTCAAGGTTCAATTTGACCCAGCCATCCTCTGCTGGGTATATTTCCAAAGTGTTTTATTTTTAAACCTAACAATTATATTCTTGAGAAGACAGAAAGTAGGCCTTTCTAGCCAATGTATTCCACTGTATCATTCTCTTTTTTTTTTTTTTGAGTTTATTGATACAATCTAGGTATACAATACAGTTACATTCATTATTGGGATCCTGTACCTAAGTGGTGATGTGGGGAGAAAGGAACCCTTCTCCATTGTTGGTGGGAATGCAGACTGGTACAACCACTATGGTAATCAATATGGAGATACCTCAAAGAGCTGGGACTCAGAGCCCGAGATTTAGCTCAGCAGCTCAGTGGCCTGCCTTGCAAGCTCAAGGACCCGAATTCAATCCCCGGTACCAAAAAAAAAAAAAAAAA
>NW_022900951.1:74150874-74170887 GCF_012274545.1 Fukomys damarensis
ACAATACAGTTACATTCATTATTGGGATCCTGTACCTTTACATAATAAGTCTTAATTCTCATTTTTTCCCCTTGTCCCTGCCCTCCCTTCACCCTCTCCTCCCCTTCCCATTTACAAACACTTTATTTCCATTTTTTCCATTTTGCATATTTTTTTCCTCTCCCTTATTACCTTTCCCCCACCCTTCCCACATTCCCTACACCTTTAGCCCTTTACTTCCTATTTCACATTAATAATTATCTCATTAGGATCCTGTGTACTATTATAGTTTTTCACACCAGAGAAACTATTTGGTATTTCAGTTAAAGAAATCTCTGTATGAACATTAAAAATAGGGAATCCTAAAATAAAACTAAAAAGGAAAGTAAAAGAGAAAAGGCAATGATGTAAGATTAAAATAATCCTTAATTCTGAAGATGAAAATGGTCCCTTAGCATACTTAAAATGCTTCTTGCTCTTGTAATCTTATCTTATTCTTTTTTTTCATTATTTAAAGAATACTTTATTAGTTTCTGTAATCAAACCCACGTAGATATGATCTTACATATTTAATACAGTGTGTTACCCCTGTAGAAATGGAAAAAAATAAAAAATTAAAAAAATTAACATTTCTAGACCAATATGGCTGTCCATTTCTGTACAATGCCAACTCAACACAGTAAATTGGGATAACTTTTTCCAAAGTTGACAGCACAGTTAAAGTTTCCAAAAATTCAAATTATATATATGTATGTATGTATGTATATGTATATATATATATATATATTTATATTTATATAAAAAGACCAATAATAGCAGTATGTTATGCATCAATAGCAGCAACAGCTTTTCGAGGTTCTGCAGTCATCTGAACAAAATTATAGACATTCAGTACATTGCATTAAAAAAAAATCAAAGAAAAGAATAATATCCAGAATACAACAAAGTTCTGTTGCTGTTGTGGTACCTGGCACCATTTTTTTTTATTAGCAGCTTAATCATCATCTGGAAAGAGAACATTCTAGAGTAATATCATTAAATATAGCTCTGATAAAGCATGGTCACTACTATGTATCATAAACCAGGTACAAGATATTTTACATTCACAGAGGTATGATACAATACCATCCTACATCAATAATACTAGAATCAATTTTGGTTTGAAATTTGCTTTGTCTGCAAATAAGATTGCTACACCTGCTTTTTTCTGGGCTCCTGTCACATGGAGAATTGTTTTTCATCCTTTCACTTTCAGTCTATCAGCTTCTTTTTGCACTAGGTGTATTTTTTGTATACAACATACTGTTGGATATTGCTTCTTATTCCATTCTGCCACTCTGTTTCTCTTGATTGGTGTGTTGAGGCCATTGACATTGATGGTTATAACTGATATGTACTGACTTATTATTGACATGTTATTGGCCTTTTGTTGAATCTTTTTACTTTTTCAACTTCTCCTTTTAGTTTCTTGCCTTGCCTATTTGATTTGCTCTGTTGGGCCTCATGGTGTTGTTGCCTTCATTGTCTTTTTCTAGGATCTTGTTTAGAATTGCTTATAGTGCTGGTTTGGTATTCATGTAGTTTGTCAGGTGTTCTTTGTCATGGAAGTGTCCTGCTACTTCATGGATTCCTATCAGTCTTATGTTATTCTTCTTTGCATCATCTAGGAGTTGTTGGATGGATTCCTCATGATCCCCTACTGTTTTTAAGAGATCTCTCTTTTCATGGTCACTGACTGCAATCTTATCTCCTATATCTGAGAGTCTATCTTCGCATTCTTTTATTCTGTTGCATGCACTTTCAATGGAGCATTTAATCTCCTGGATATCTGTTTATGTATTCCATTTCTTTCCTATGTTGGGTGTTTATTGTTTCCATTTTTTTCTTATGCTAGGCCTTCATGGCTTCTATTGTGGTGCTGAGCTCATCTATTTTTTTGTCAGTTTCTGCTCTAGAGTCTTGAATCACGACTTCCATTTTGCTCACTATCTCTATTGTTATCTGGGAAATTATTTCTCTTTTGAAATTTTCTAGAGCCTGATTGATCTGTTTTGTTACTTCCTGTGCTTTGAGTTCAGGGTGACCTGGTGGTTCACTATCGGCCTTTTCATCCTCATTTGCCCTACTGTTTGCCATTGGTGAACTGGAAGTCTGTCTTTGTGTCTTGTTTAAGTGTTTTCTCACTTTTATTTTTGTTGTTGGGCTGTCCTTGGTTTAATTTCTGGGTTATCACCCTAATCATCCTGATATAGTTGCGCCTAGCTTCTGGGTCTCTAATGGCCCATAGACATTCTCATCTTCATAACATCAGAGAAAAAGGCTCATCAAATCAACCACAATCCTTTATCCCAACTGATACAATCAGCAACACATTAAGTTCAAGCCCAACTTGGACACTGACCACCTGTGGTCATCACTAGTCTATCACCCTTAAACCATTTGATTTAAATTGAAATGAAGAAGCAGTCCAGAACATGTCTGCAGTGAACAAACTTTTCAATATACTATATTTACCATTTAATGGCTTAGACAGAGCTAGGATGCAAGACCCTTGATCTCAGTTAGCTGATGGCTGAACCCCACGACGCATACTAACCTCAGGCTTCAAGGCCCATATTGAGTTCCCCTACCTTCTGAATAGTTGAACTCCACACTGTTCTACTACAGGTTTTCCACACCCTTTCTTTAAAGATGTGCAAAGTTGGGAACTCTGAAAAAAAAACTTTATGACCAACTCTGCCTCTACAGAGTGGGTCCAAAGACTGGCACAAACAGGAGTTCTGAGAGTGCATGTTTGGGGAGGGGGAGGTAAGGGGAGTTATGGGGGTTCAGGGGTGCCTTGCGGCTACCTTCCTGGTGCTGGAGCGATGGCGGCTCCAGGCGGGAGAGGGCGTGGCTCTCCTTCCCTTGGTGGATAGTGGCCCAGGCTACCTTCTGGGCGCTGGATGATGGCGGCTCCCGACAGGAGAAGGCTTGGCTCTCCTCTGTCATTCTCTTGCAAAGGCCTTCATCCCATTTATCAGCACTCTCTGACACACATACAGACCTTCGTTAATCATTATTACTGTTTACATTTGTTTTTTCTTTAAGGAAAAATTATTGAATTATTCACTTTTTGTCCAAAGTTTAATGATTTTTATATTTCATTTGGGCTTTAAGTATTTACTATATTCATAGGATGAATAGATTCTCACTGGTCCACTGGCACTAATATTTATTTGAATAATTTTATTTACTGTATGCTTCTGTTATGTTGGAGAGGACAAAAAATTGAATTTTGAATGTGGAAGGTCTTTCTTTATCAAAACAAAAATGCATGCTCTGACATTAATAAAAGTCATGCTGACATCCTCTTACAAGGAAGAAACTCACTAAATGACAAAGAAAAATGGAAAATATAATTAGGTGTTTGATTGAACTGAGTAGTTGGTTTATCTGATAAATTCTAAAACATAAAAAATAAGATATAATTAGTAAGACAGTGCAAACGTGGCAGATACATTGATTTGCTAAGAAATATTAAAGCAATTGTTACTATTTTATGTGCTTACAATGGAAAAATAAATTGTACTTTTTTGCAAATATTGCTGTATTTTCTTCTGAAAAACACTGTAAGTGAATTTATTCAATGCTCGATGAAGTACTGGCTGAATCAAGGTTATGGAAAAAATAAACAAGGATTCTCTATCTCTAAGTATATTAACTAATCTGTAAAAGTTTGACATTCATTAATGCTTGCTGAGGGAAAAATTGAGTTCTAGAGATTGTGTTTTGCTCAGTACTGCATAACTTACATTCATAAGCTCTACTTAAGCTTTGATTTCTAAATCTCTCCCCAGTGAAATCATACCTCAAAGATGTTTCATTAAAATGACAAGATAAGCTGCCTTGCATCCCTATTGTGGAGTGTGGGCAAATGACAGAGTTCTGGGAGATCTTACAAAACCTTTCCTAACTTTTAAGGAATAAAGAACAAATTATTGAACTCAGTAAAAATATAACATTTTCATTGTGCAGATAATAGCCAAAAGGGCAAGCCTCAGCTTGTCTTGATCTTGTACTTGTTGCTGTATTAATCACTCAGGTGTAGGTAGAACATAGAAGTGGTAGTTGTGGCATATAAGAGATATTGGAAAGATTGTTCTTTTCAAGTGATGCAGTTTAGAAAATATTTTCATTGTCATAACCCTGTGCATTGCATGGTCTTCAACATTTCTTTGCCTCTCCTTTTCTATTTGGAAGTATTTTCTGATGGCATATTTATCTCTCTAAATCTTAGTTCAGACCATATGAAATTGTTGCTATTAAATAATTTTTGACCTTCCAACATTGCACGCTCATGTGGATCAGTCTAATTTTAAAAAGAACATATTTGCCAAACAGAAAGGTACCAACCTTCCATCGCTTAATCATTTTTTATTGTGGATGAAACTCAACTTGACATCACTTGATCATTTATGGACTGTTTGACATTTAAGAGAATTCCACTGCAGATTCTTAGCATTTAAAATAGAACCTTAATTAGCAAAACCTTCTCCTTATTCATTTACAGCCACCTTGACTTTACCTGACCAGTAGCCTGGTTTTGTTTAGAGACAGCTATCCTGTTTGCATAGAACTTCTTCAGAGAAAATGCTGTGATATTGTTTAATTTGTTTTCTTTGTTTTTGTTCAAATTAATATGCCCCGGTCATTCTAATTAAATCAAAAGATACTGTCGTATTTTGAATAAAGCTGGATGTTAACATCTTCAGCTACAAGTTTATAAATCATCTCTTCAAAGTAGGTACTTAATCCTATCAAAGAAATGTTGGTTCTTCTAAGTTTGGCTCTGAGATGAAAGTAGCCTCTTCTTTTTATTTTATTCCTCAACTGAAGAGTGTAACCTGAAAATAGTTTACTCTTGATTGACTGGATACCAGCAATGAATACATTCTCTGAATATTCTTTTCCTTGTTTGTTGAAAATAGTGCTAATATAAATGCTTAGCTTCTAAAACAAATAGGACATTTATAAGGCTCCCAGATTGGATAATTGCTTTAAAGAAATCATGGTATATTTTTGTCTTCCTTTTTGTGAAATAGAAAGCTAGAGCCCTGTTGAAGACCTTGGATTGCATATGTTGTGAAAGCATAAGGAGTGTGTTCCTCTTAAAGGATGGGTATAAATTTCCTCTAAACTTAAAATCACTAGCTGCCATAGAAATACCGAGTGAAAAATGGTCCTTATCATTTTTTTGTGGACTGCAATTTCCCCCTGGTGATAAAAGCTGTAAATAGGAAATAAATAGTCTTCAATGAAATCAGATAGTATGAAAGATTTCATTGATGAGTTTAAATGAGCAAATCAAAAAAAGAATAAAATATTGCTTAGTCCTGAATCTTTGCCAAGGAGCCTTTAGTAACCTTCTCTACCTTTTTGGGAAATATCACTTCTCAACCTCATTTCTTTTGAAGAGTATTAGGTTTTTGTTTTTTCAATTTTTCACTTCTATAAAAGAGGAAAAATAATGAACGATATTAAAAACTATTAATGCTTAGTGGATAAATCAAATAATGTATTTAATGTTTTATTTAATAAAATCAATGATTACTTCCTATATGATATATTTATCTGAGATAATTTACCAGAATATAGGCTGTACTAAAATAGTTTTTCTAAACAGTAGAACCTTGGCTTCTGCAAATACTTGACGCATATCTTAAGTATAATGTAAAAGTTGGTTGTTTGATTATTGTTCTTAAAGCCAAAATATATATAATATTTTTCTCTCTGTCCATAAGATATATTACATATAAAAATAAGTAGAGGCAAGCGTGGTGGCACACGCCTGTAATCCCATCACTCGGGAGGCTGAGGCATGAGGATTGCTGTGAGTTCGAGACCAACCTGGGCTACATAGTGAGTTCCAGGTCAGTCTCAACTTCGTAGTGAGACCCTGTCTCAAAACACCAAAAAAAAAGGGGGGGGGAGAGATTTACAAAGAATATTTCATTTTTACTCAGTTTGATCATTTAGGGTCTTTTTTAAAAGACAAGAATTTTCTTAATATCCAAATTAGCCCACCTAGAAAATGTTATGATTTGCCTATTTATAGCACTGCAACCTTAGGAAGATGCCTTACATTTCTCTCTTTTACACAGTGCTGTTCATTGAACATGTGCCCAGTAGTTATGTGTTGATAGTGTGAAAGAGTTAATTGAAAACTATATAAGGAATGTGTTGAGGGAATGATTGAAGCAAAGCTAATTAACTATAAGTTCTTCCTGTTTTCCTCTCTAGAGCCTACTGTTCTAGGAACAGATACAGTTGAAATAAATTTGAAATTATAAATCTTTTCTAGCTAATTCCAAGCAAGAAATTACGTGTTTATTTGCAAATCTATCCTTAACTGCAAGTCTGTCCATTTTAATAAAATATAACAGTATATATAAATAGTAGTGACACAACAGTAATGGATAGCAGCATGTGTAGTTATTTTATAGAATAGTATATGATGTAAACCATGGAATTTTTTGAATTAAAAAAATAAAAGAAATATAAAGGTCAATTAGACACATCAATTTAAAATAAAATACTTATGAATTTAAATTCCAAGGAATGAGAACTTCTAACTACCAGTATTTTCTCTGGTTTCACTGGCTTTTAGCAGGTTATTTAGACATAATTGTCAGCCAGGACTTTACTTTAAAAGAACCACATAAAGTTCAGAAATTGACATAATTATATCTCTGAGGTATTGGTGCCCAATTTTCTAATTCTGTACCTCTTTCTTCTAACTGATCAACTCCCATGTAATTCAGTGGCATCTATATTATTTGTTCGGTAATCTGTAATTATAGACTTCCTTTAATTAACCACCCTATGCTTTATTGCCCGGTGTTCTCAGGAGCTCTGTGGGTTTCAATTTTAGAAAATTTGAAGTTGGCAAAGCTACTTTTTCCCCCCAGATGAACATTTTAAAGTAATAAAAAGTTTAATCAGTGGTGCATTGATTATTTGAAACACCAAAAAGCAGTAGTACCTAAAACACAATTATTGTATTATTTTTGATATATTTTCTTTGTTAATTTAAAGGTTAGAGTCAATTAAAAAGTAGTAGCACTATGCTAAATTTACTATGAGTATCTGCCTTAGAGAGTTCTTTATTTACTTTGAAATTAATTTTTTTTCTGTAGGAGACCAAATTCTCTTTTATTTTATAAAGTATATAAAGTTTACCTGAAATTCAATTATTTATTAAAGCTGATTGTTGTTAATATATATTTCTTTAAATTGTGTAAATTACCAGAATAAATGTTTCCATAGCAGAAAGTCTAGGATTTAACCTCTTTAATACATCTGGTTAAGTAAAAATTATTCATGTCATAATCTTTCTGAAAGCTATACCCATTAAAACTTGTACATGTAAGATGGGTTTTTTATTTTTATTTTTTTTTCTCATTGAGTTTATTGGTACATTTTAGGTATACAGCACAGTTACAATCATCATTGGTATCTTGTACCTTTACGTGATAGGTCTGGGTTCTCATTTTTTTCCCTTAGCCCTGCCCTCCCTTCACCCCCTCCTCCCTTCTCTATTTACAAATATTTTATTTCCACTTTTTCATTTTCTCATTTTTTTTCTTTTCTCTTATTACCTTTCCCCTATCCTTCCCACTTCCCCTACACCTTTTGCCCTTTTCTTCCTATGTCACATTGTCAGTTATAGCATTAGGATCTTATGTATCATTATAGTTTTTCACACCAGAAAAACTATTTGATATTTATACATGTGTGATTTATTTATTTCACTTAGGAGTATATTCTCAATATGTATCCATTTTCCTATGAATGACTCTAATTTCTCATTCTTTATGGCTGAATAGTATTCCATTTATAGAAAAACCACATCTTCTTTATCCAGTCTCCAAATGATGGGCAAATGGGCCGTTTCCAAGTTTTAGCTATTACAAACTGTGCCACTATAAACATAGGTGCACATATTTCATTGTGATGTGATTCTTTTAAATATTTTGGAAAGATACCCAGCAGAGGGATGGCTGGGTCAAATGGAACCTCTAGTCCCAGCTCTTTGAGGTATCTCCATATTGATTACCATAGTGGTTGCATAAGTCTGCACTCCCACCAACAATGGAGAAGGGTTCCTTTCTCACCACAACCCCGCCAGCATTTGTTATTGGTTCATTTCTTGATATCAGCCATTCTTTGTGGTGTGAGGTAGAATCTCAGTGTTGTTTTCATGTGCATCTCTCGAATGACCAATGACGTGGAACATTTTTTCATATATTTACTTGTTGCTTTTACTTCTTTGTCTGAGAAATGTCTGTTCACTTCAGATGCTCATTTTTGAATTGGGTCTTTATATTTGGTGGGGCTGATTGTTTTGAGTTCTTTATATATTCTAGATAAGAGTCCTTTGTCTGAAGAGCACCTGGTAAAAACTTTTTCCCACATTGTAGGCTCTCTCTTAGTTCTGTTGATAGTTTCTTTTGCAGTGCAGAAAATTTTAATAAGATGAGATCCTAGTTGTTGAATCTTTCTGCTAGTTTCTGTGCTACTAAGGATTTGTTCGTAAAGTCTTTTACTATGCCAATTTCTTCCAGAGTTCTGCCTAACTTATCTTCCAGCAATTTTAGTGACTCTTTTTAAATATTTAGATCTTTAATCCACTTGGATTTTAATTTAGTGCATGGTGAAAGATAAGGGTCTAGTTTCAGTCTTTGACAGGTTGATATCCAGTTTTTCCAACACCATTTATTAAAGAGGCTATCTTTCCTCCAGTGAGAATGGTTGGCTCCTTTGTCAAAGATGACATAGCTGAGTACATCTGTAGTTGTTTCTGTATTTTCCAATCTATTCCACTGATCCGCAGGTCTTTTTCTTTGTCAGTACCGTACTGTTTTTATCACAGTGACTTTGTAGTATAGTTTCAAATTGGGAATTGTTATACCCGCTGCCATATCTCTGTTGCCTAGGATGGCTTTTGTTATTCTAGGTCTCTTCTGGTTCCAAATGAATTTTTGGATTATTTTTTCTAGTTTTGTGAAATATACTGTTGGACTTTCAATTGGTATTGCATTAAATCTGTATAGCAGTTTTGGTAGTATGGCCATTTTCACTATGTTGATTCTTCCTACCCAGGAGCAGGGGATATCTTTCCATTTTCTCACATCCTCTTCGATCTTTTTTTCATGCTGTAGTTTTCAGTTTAGAGGTCTTTTGCTTCTTTTCTTAGATTGATTCCAAGATACTTCAGATTTTTGGATGCTATTATGAAAGGAATTGTTTCCCTAATTTCTTTCTCAGTTAGTCTGTTATTTGTGTACAAGAAGCCTACTGAGTTTCAAGTGTTGAACTTGTATCCAACTACTCTGATAAATGTCAGTTAAGTCTAGAAGTCTTTTAGTGGAATTTTTTGGGTCTTCAGCATAGAGTATCATATCATCAGCAAATAATGACAGTTTAACTTCTTCATTTCCCATCTTGATTGCTTTAATTTCTTTCTTTTCTCTAATTGCTGTGGCTAATGTTTCCAGACTTATATTGAAGAGGAGTGGTAATAGTGGGCATCCTTGGCTTGTTTTTGAATTTAATATGAAGGCTTTCAGTTTTTGGCCATTTAATATGATGTTGGCTGTTGGTTTTCCATAGATAACCATTATTAAGTTGAGATACAGACCATCTATTTCAACTTTTTTTGCAGCGTTTTTATCATGAATGGGTGTGGAATTTTGTCAAATGCCTTTTCTGCACCTATTGAGAGGATCATATGGTTTTTGTCCTTGACTTTCTTAATACAGTGTATTAAATTTATTGACTTATGTATGTTGAACCATCCTTGCATCCCTGGAATAAATCCAACTTGGTCAGGATGTATGATCTTCTTGATGATCCTCTGTATTCTGTTTGCTAGTATAAGATGGGTTTTAAAATCTCTTTTCTTCAGAATTTCCATTAATCATTTATTTCCTAAATTAGGCACATAACAGACAATGTATGGGTGTGAACGCTAAGGGTCTATACAAAAGGATAAAGGTGAGTGGCATGGCGGAATATAGATGGAGAAACCAGTTAAAATATTGAAGCCAGTTGATAATTTTTGTTTGTATTGCATTTGAATCTTTGAAAATGGGATAATACAATTGCAGTTATAATTTAGACAGGCTCTCTTTTTCTGTTTTTGGTACTGGGGATCAAACTCAGGACCTTGCACTTGTGAGGCAGGTCATGGCACCATTGAGCTAAATCCCTGGCCCATCAAAGTTATACTTGGATAGTGGGAGAGACTAGAAATAGGGAATTCAGTAAGTGTATTTATGTAATAGTAATTCAGTTTGAAGAGTGAATGACTAATTTAGGCAAGAAAACTATGACTCTAAGATATTTTACCTACAAAGATATAGTACTACTTAATCACTGAATGTGCAGATGGAAAAAGAATATTAAAGAACATTCAAAAGTTCCAAGCCCGAGGACTAATCCAAAATGTGACATCTGGGAAGAAAAGTCATTAAGGGTGTGTTTGAATGGGGAATTTGTGGTTGATTGAATCAAATTTAGACATACCAAGTCTGAGATAAGGCAACTCTTATAAATATTGATTGAGGGTAGTTGATAATTTGGCTTTGAAATGGAAATTAGTGTTGTTACTGAGGATATGAATTAAGGAATCTTTACCATAGAAGGGAACTAGAAGCCTTGATACTGAGATAAATTCCCAGCATCTAAGAAGCAAAAGCTGCGGACTGTGTAGTGACACTTGGTCACTTTATAGCCTCTTAGCTTTTTGCAACTTGTTTAATTACATTAGGAGAAAGCAGTGAGTTTGCTAAGAGGACACATATATTTTAGGTGATTGAGAAGGAATCCAGTCATGTTTAAATCAGACTGGCTTCCTCTTGGAGCTGATTTTTTTAACTCTTCTTCAGAAATTACTGAGAGATTCAGGTGAAGACCTAAAGGTAAATCCTTCCCTCTCCAATCTTGATACTACAATGTAAATTATAATAGTGAGCTATGATGAAATATATACCTTCATCTTCTTTTTTGACTCAAGTAGCAATTGGTAGCTTTTTATGCATTGCTGACCGTGCTTTGTACCATGTGATCTTCACTACTTTCAAACTGAGCATGAGATTGATTTCTTGACCCAAAGACAATTTCTGTATATTTTATGAGATAGCCGGGAATGAACAATTTTCCTAAAGGGCTATTCTGTACTGATTGAATCAATTTTTTTTTTCTCTTGATGGGCTCAATCTCAGCTGCAAAGATGGAGAATTAGTTAGCAAATGACAGAAGAGAAAAATTAAAACAAATATTAAGAATAGGCGCAGGTGGTTAAAGTGCATGGATAAGTAATAATGGACATCAAAAATACTGAAACAGTGAGACTAATAGGTAATTAGGACTATTGTTGTGCTTGGAGGGATAGAGTCCTGTATATATCTTGAATGTTGTTTCAGTTCCTTGTGAGGCCTGAATATGCAGCTGAGAAAACATATTTCCTATTCTTCCTTACTTCGCCATAGATCCTTAACTCTAAACCCTCATCTTTGTTTCTTGCAAGTCACCTAAGGTTTGTCAAGAAGGAAGAAACAGTAGCCAGTTCAATAACAGATATTCTCTTTTCTTTTTCCTTCTTCTCTGTCCCAAGTCACTGGAGGCTCTAATTCCTCCATGGGAGGGAATGAGGTGATGACTGGTGAGAGAGATTATTCCACCCATTGTCCCAGGTATGTAGGTCCAAAAGACTAACCAGCAATGGAAGTAGGAAACACTTTGAACCAAATGGAAAATTAATTTTGAAAATACAATCAGAAAATTATGGAATCTTCCCAAGGTATCATAACAGAACATGAAAATAAGATTTGTCATTCCATGTCTGGGAGCAATGATGAGGAAAACCAAAGAAATAATTTTATGTCCCTACCCTCACTAAGTAAAAAAGTTACTTGGCTATACATGGCTTTTTTGAAAGTGTTTTTACTTTTTATTTTTTAAAGCAAGACCATGTAATACTATTATATAACAAAGTCTGACATGCTCCTTTATTTGAAATGGATAGGACAATAAGGAAAAGCACATGTGTATCATCTTGCACTCTCTGAGCATTCAAAAATGAGGTTATTTGGAAGATGTAAGCCCATGAACTTCTTCCATGTAATAGATAAAAAGCAGTCAAGTACCTATGGAAAAAGTTGAGTGATGTCAGTTGTACCTGTCTACAGTTGTACCAGAAGTTAGTGAGAGAGTTGATTCATTATAGAATATGATAAGGAAAGGAAGAACAACAGAGATTTGGAAGATGGATTAGCAATTTGGAATTGTCCACAGGCTACCTGCATCCCAAGCATCAGCAATTAAGAGTACCAGTTCCCTCTTTTACAACATTTTTACAATTGGTGGTAGACCATCATTTCTCATTCTACTTATTTATTTATTTGTACTGGGGATTGAACCCAAGTCCTTGAGGATTCATAGGCAAGCACTCTAACACTGAGATATATCTCCAATCTTGGACCAACATTACTGCGCCGGTGTGTGGCATTTGTTGCACCTGCCTGACTGTACGCTTATAAGAGTAGTTCTAGAATAGTCACTAACACGCAATATTTGCCCTGTGCCTATACATGGTGCTAAGAAATATACAAACATGTATGTTTGTTTCGTGATAGTGCTCTGGTAGGAGAGCACTTCTCTTTTTCCTTACTAGGCTTGTGTTTGTGATTTTTATGAAGATGGTTAAACATATTGTACAGTATTGCATTCTAATATAACAGTTCAGTTGAAGTCTGTAGATAAATAGCTAGACCTTTCATAAAGAAGCTGGATGTAGAGCCAGGGATTTAGCTTAGTGGTGCCACAAGGTCCTGAGTTTGATCCCCAGTACTGCAAATAAATGAATAAATAAATAAATAAATAAGAAGGTGGATGTTACCCAATGTTATTTAGGAGCAGAGTCTCAGACAAGAAAGAAAAAATTTGAAGGCACCCATTAACTTTTGGACAAGTTCTCATCTCTATATAACAATCTATAACTATTCATTTGGAAATGGACTTCAAGGATTCTTAAATATAAATCCAGATAGAAGTGAATGTGTAACCGTCACTTCATCATCACATCTCACTTTTGGCTTTGGCTTCCAAAATGGAAGCATCTCATTGGCGGTATGCTTATATTGAATGCTGATGTTCTTTCCCAGCTTCAACCTATGATGAGGCTTGTTTTACAATATGGTTGACCTTGCCGAGGTCCTTCAGCACCTTAGGGGCAGATTGTGAGATGTGTAAATATCTGTACCTAGCATCATATTGACATTGATTGTGTATTCTTAAAGCAGAGTTCAGCTGTCATTTTTTGTAAAAGGCCAACTAGTAAATATTTTAGGTTCCACAAGGTGTAAAGTCTCTGTCACATCTAAACTCTGCCATTGTCCCATAATAGCTGCCATAAACAGTATAATGAATGAGGCTGGCTATGTTTCCATAAAACATGGGGACTGAAATTTGAATTTTTAAAATTTTTCTTATAGCACAAAGTATTATTCTTATTTTTAAAAATAATTTGACATATGAAAACTACTCTTAGCTTGTGAGCTATACAAAAACAGGTGGTAGGCTAGATTTAACCACAAGGGCTATGGTTTGACATCATTTACTCCACACTGTTCTTGATTCTAATGCTGACTCTGTCACTACTTAGCTGTGTGACCGGGAATGAGTTCAGGTAAATTTGCCTCAGCTTCTTTACTTGCTAAATAAAATAATTTGGTATGGGAATTCAATATAAACCCCTTAGAATACTGCCACACATATAGTGAGCTCTCAAAAAATGGCAGATTTATTGGCATTTCTAGTTTAAAAACATCTTTATCTTTTCTGCAAATAAACTTAGATTTACTTTGATAGATCTTTTTGTTGAGTTAAATTGGTTTGTTTTTAAAATATGTCTTTGCTTGCTTTTCCTTCACAAGAGTTTTATGCCCTTAGTAAATGATTGATTGTGATTAGGGACACAGAGTATTTCAAAGGTCTCTTTGAAATATTAATTATTTAAAGTATTGAGTGTGAGATATTTTACCAGAGGCATCAACAGAGGTTTTTCTGGTAAACATTAACATTCAGGTTTATTGGGTGTTTGTTTATATATAGAAAGTATAATTTTACTCTCTTGATCTTCTAGCCTTTGGGTAACTGAGGGGAAAAAATTAGTAAGCATAAACATTATTTTTTAACTACCATTTATTATTATGCTCTGTCAACTTAGACAAGCTGCTAAAAACAGGTCTCTGGCCAAAACGTTCCTACACTGAAATTCTACCATTAGAAATCCATTCATTTGCATGAACAGGCTTCTCTTTAAGATATAAATACACAAGAGAAAGAAAACTCACTGGTTCAATTTCACTGAGAAACTTTTAGATAATGCGTCTCATGTAGATAATTCGGGATGAAATAATTTTATCTTTCATCACTCATCACTTTGGGGTAGAATATCCATTTACCTTGTGACACTCCCAGTACAATATTATTCCATAACAAGATTCACCCAAAATACTAACCTTAAGTCACAATTATTTAGAAAGAGTAGTAGTCACTTTGAAATTTATCTGGAATTTGGATTCACCTCACTGAAAGAAGCTGTTAATTACTTGTTCTGGCAAAGAGATGATATAACAAAATGAACAATCTTTCTAAGGGATATTTTCTCCTATACTTTTAACTTTAATTGCTCTGAGTTTCATTTTGCTTTTTGGTGCAAACCACTGTGCAAGGCCTCAATGTGGGAATGTGATTTTTTTTTCTGTTTTATTTTACAAATTTTCAGCAATTGCATAGTGTAATTGCTACACTGCTGCTAACTCATCCTGTGGTTATTAGTAATTTCTTCTAAGCTCCTGTATTTTCTTTTCCCTCTGGAAAGTTTTCTTCTTTTGAGCAAGAGCATCTGCCTTCATTATTTTCCATAGAACTATATACTTTCCATTTATACCTTCCTTAATCTCCTTGGAATAATAACTTGATTTTCCTAAACGCTTTCTGGCCATAAGTAACGTCATAGGCTATTATCTTACTTCCATCAGTTGCTTTTCCAAGACATCATTATCTCACTTTGTCTGTCTGTCTTTCTGTCTGTCTGTGTGTCTGTCTGTGTGTCTGTCTGTCTGTGACAGGGTCTCCATATGCAGTTCAGGCTGGCCTTGAACTCTCTATGTAGCCCAGATTGGCCTTAGTCCTCTTGCCTCAGCCTCCAAGGTGCTGGAATTACAAGTGTGTGCCACCATGCTGGGCTTAACTCATTTTTTAAAACCATAGACTTAACAGAAACCTTCTATCAGATAGAGGCTTTTTAGATGCATGGAGACTACAATGCAAGTTGCTTAGGCTTTTATCTATTAATACATAATTTTTGGCCTTGTGGTTTGAAATCCCTTATTTCTGATTCATTTATGGTATTATTACTCTGACCTGTAGATATTAAGGTCTTGTAGCACAATGTGTTATTGTCATCATATTATGGGAGTCTTTTACTTAGCCTTTATTACCTGCTATTGTTTTGTGTTAAATTGTAACAGTTATTTGTCAGCCCTGGGCTTTCAACTTTTTTAACTTTAACTTTTTACTAGAGAAGATACTTTGTTTCATTCCACTTAGAAAGCTGAGCAGTCTTCTAATTTTATGTCATGCCCAAGTTACTACACCTTGCAGCATGTTCTGAATGTATACCATGAGAAATAGAGTGAAAAAAATTGAATCTAACACTGATTTTTCTTGAACCCAGTTGTCACTGCTTTCTTAAATTTTCAACTTCAATTTACTACTGCTGATGACCTTGCTCACAAAGCCAATTTTACTTTTCTATTTAGTCTTTTACCAGTATTGCCAAAATTAACTATCCTACTTCACCTAGGGTTTTATACAAAATAATATTTGTCACCTGCAAGTTAAATTGTATTCTTTGTATAAGTGATTTATCTTTCACCCTGGCCCATTTTGCTTACTACTATAGGGCTGATTATTTTTTGGTAATGGGGATCAAACCTGGGTCCTTGCACTTGCAAGGCAGACATCAGAACCACTGAGCTAAATCCCCTGCCCAGCTTCATCATGCTGTTATCATGCTGAAGATTAAGCTTCATACCTTGATAATACAAACCCCTTTAGAATTTTACTCTGATCTTACATATCTAACTGTGACCCTTGTTATCTTTCCACTCTGTTTTCTGCCCTCATGCTTTATCAAGCATACCATGCATGTTTTATTTCAGGTAACTATTCTGATTCAAAATGACCTTGACTTTTTTAACTCCCATAAACTTATATAATATAAATAGAAAAATCTAATATAAAATGATTAAAAATCACACAGAACTTGCCTGAGTGGTGGGAGCAAGCTGGGATGGGTGATAGAAATGCTTAATATCTTTATTGTGGTGGTAATTTCATGGGTATGTGCATTTGTCAAAACTTTTCAAACTGTACACTTAAAATCTCTGCATTGAAGTATGTGTAAATTTTCACACACACATAAAGAGAGCACTTATGTATTCATGAGTATGCAGTAGGAGTTAAAAAATCTAGATTTCATATCTTTAAACCAATTATTATGGTTTTGGTTTTTAGTCTATTTCTGTGTCACTTAAATGGAATTATGATACAGAAAGTGCTGTAGAAATGCAATGACTTCAGATGCTTCTGTTCTATTAACTCCTAAAGAGTTGCACAACTCCTGAAACCTACAGAAAGATACAGTAGAGTAGTTACATTTTTTCAATTAATATTTCCAAATATTATCTCATGTGCAAGGGGCCTACTTCAGTAATAAATCTTTAGCTCTTTTGGGTCACTTAATATTAATTTATGTTAGCAGTTTTCTCCAACTTTGAACAACTCAACCCTTGCAGAAAATTGAGATGTCAAAGAGGCTCTGATAGTGACTGAAAACATTATTCTCAGGTTGTTAGGATTTGGGGGGGGGTATATGGTGGTACAGAGATTTCAGATCCCTTGTCTAAAACCTGAAATGCTCCACAATCTGCACCTTTTGGAAAATATTTTGGATTATTGGATTAGGGAATCCTCTACTGGTAAAGTCAATCTGAATCTTCTAAAATCTGACACACTGTGAAATCTGAAATAATTTATATAAGGGATACTCAACCTCTGTTGCCTTTAGTTTACCAATTATCAAGGTCTAGTGAGTTAGAGTGAGGTCTTTGGTAATGGAAGCGTCCTTCAATGAGGTGCTTAAGTTCCTAGTTATTAAGTTATTCTAATTAATAATGGTTGATTAAAAAAAGGGAGGAAGGTCTGGGGATATTGCTCAGCAGTGCCACATGTGCCTGGCAAATACAAGATCCTTAGTTCAATTCCCAGTACCAAAAAATAAAATAAAATCACTCTTAAACTGGAAATAGTCAGAACGGTCTTCGTCCTTTGCCCCTCACAGCAGTTATGGGTACTTCTGCAGAGGGAGGAATGTGGCAGATAGGTAACTTGATTAGATATCTTTAGGCAGTTAGGCAGATCCAACGTGGAAGATAGTCAAGGAGCCAACATAGAGGGCAATCAAGACACATTCACTGAAGGTCAGAATTGTAAAAAGAGGGAAACTACTACACCCTTGTGCTTCCCATGGGCATAAATAGCAGTGACTGATATTCTAAATAAGTATCACTCACCTGGGTGGGGGGTCAAGGTCTTAACTCAGCCTTTCCAGGAAATATCCCTGACACCCAACCCTTACCTAAAATCCTTCTATGCTTGCTGTGTGACTTGCTCCCCCATTTGACCCCCATTTAATCAATATTACCTGGGTGACTATACTCCTACTCTTATTGGTTGGTCATGGTTTTCCCCACCTTGTGCCCACCTTGTAATTTTCCGCTAGGTCTTATAGTTTTGTCCCACTTTGTACCCACCTTACCACATAACTTTGCTGTATAAAACATCTTTGAAAAGTGGGGTGGATGGGCAACCCACTTTCCAGTCTCCCTTCTGTCCCTCTTAGAAAGAAGCTTTCTTTCTCTCAATAAATGTTTCCTACTTTAAAAAAAATAAAACGAAATTAAAATAAAAAGGGAGGAGAGCAGAGTATATTAAAAACTGTAAAGGGTCAGATATTTTACTGTTCTTGGAAGTTAGCTTTCCATCGTTTCTTGGATATTGGCCAAAGACATGAGACTTCTGGGTCAGAAACACTGACCTCTGTGCTCATGATACAGCAGGCATTATGAGCTTCACATTCTTATATTTTTTCTTTGCCCTCCAGTTCTGCTGAGGATGCAAAGTTGCACTTAGGTGGATGCTATCCACACAGTGAGTTTGCATAACTGCTGAAGAGCCCCCATGCTTAGAAAACCTTAATCACATATAATACACCAAAAGAGAAACTGCATGATGTTTAGCCCGGAGGAAGATATAATCTGTCTTCAAAACAGATACACCTATCATTTTCCCCAGATGGAGGCACCATGTCATCCAAGGTTTTTTACTGTAAAAAAAAAAAAAAAATTTAAAGGGACAGTGATTTAGCTCAGTGGCACTGCATCTGCCTAGCAAGTGCAAGGTCCTGAGTTCGATCCCCATTACTGCCCCCTATTCCTTAAAAATATTATCTGGGACAAAGACCATCAGTGCCGCTGTTGCTAAAATGTACAGAAAGTGAAAAGTCCATAGATAATTGTCTCTACATATGTATGTGCTAGCCATCAGCGAACAGTCTTGCGCAAAAGAATAACAGGGATAATTAATTTACTTTATGCTAATTTTAATATATAACATCTCTCAACTCTTCAGGAAAAATGAAGTAAACACAACACAGGTAAATGTTGATGCAAAAAATTGAGATCAGCAGGCATCAAACATCTACTGAGTGACAAATACTGTGGAAAACATGAAAAAGAAAATACAACCTATGCCTTTATTTTATCTTGTGATAAGCAGATCACACAAAGCCCACAGACTACATACTGCTGAGCTCCTCAGTACTCTGACTAATTTTTAGATGAAAAGCTATAAAGTGGCCTCTGAATTGTTACGTTCAGCCATGCCCATATGTTGTCATTTTAGTGGCTAAAAATATTTACCAAATTTCACCTTTCATATTCTTTCATTGAAAGATATTAGATAATAGATACTATAAGATGTAAGAAACTGTATATTTTATGTATGTTCCAAATAAAATTATTTTCTTTCTCAGTATGAAAACATTTAGAAGACTTTATTCCTGAGTTTAAACCTGGGCAAAAAGAGCAACTCATTACTAATTGCATCTAAGAATTCATGGTTCTATGAATTTGAAAGTAGTAAGTGAACTGTGAACCTCATACAATTTAATCATAGACCGAATGCCACTAAAATTCATTCAAAATGAAGGATAACATTTTTCAGATGGTCAAGTTGGCTTCCACTTATTTTTCAGAAAATTCACTGAAATAAAAATTGCTCTTACAAGTATATTCATAAAACTTTGAAGATGGGTGTGTGGTAGTGCATGCCTGTATTCCCAGCACTAATGCACTGACGCCTATGTGTTTTTTTCTTTAATACATATATGATGCTTATACAGACTTTTTTTTTAGCAGAACCATCTAACATATGCATTCTTAGGGGCAAAATCACATGCATGAATATTGCTTCTTGTAGAGGTGGGTAGAGAAAAGATCCTAGACACCAGTGATTTGTGATCTGACAAAATATATCTATGCCATTAAATTTTGACATTGAGGTGCAATAGAAAAAAAAAAAGATGCCTAAAAGTGCCCTAGGAATGAAAGAATAATAATGCAAAAACAAAAATGGATGAGAAACACTGATCTAGTATAGTAATATTTTAATAAACACTACCAGGTGACACATTAAAGCAAAGGGATTAAATAAATCCCTTTATTATCTCTAGTTGGTTCTGCTTTTCCATCTTTTTCGTCTAATCTCAATATAATATCATCAAAGAGTTTTAATAAAAGGTTCATAATGTCATGCAAATACAATTTTTCTTTGCATTTAATTTATGTAAAAAATATTTAA
>NW_022900951.1:74171014-74193108 GCF_012274545.1 Fukomys damarensis
TTGTTTGTTTGGTAGCAGGGATTGAACTCTGGACCTTGCACTTGTGAAGCAGGCAGCGGAAGCACTGAGCTAAATCCCTAGCCCTTTACCCATATACCCCTTACAATTACCATTTTTATAAGGCCATGTTTCTTTAAATGCACTTGTTTTGTTGTTTTCTCTCGTCCATACTTCTGTATATCTCTGAACATTCTTCACTATCTTAGCAGTTCTGCTTTTCCTGACTGCCTGGTAAAAATGGGGGTTCTCCAAGGGGTGGGAGGATTAAGAAGATATTGGTCAAAGGACATTTTACTTAGACAAGAGGACTACAAACAAGATGTCTGTTGCACATCATGGTTATTACAGGTAATAGCAACATATGATACTTGAAAATTGTTAAAAAGGTAGATTTTAAGTGTTTTTACCACAAAATAACTTTAAGTATAGGATGAAATGCTTATGTTAAATATCTTTATTTGGCCATTTTGCAATGTAAATATGTATCAAAATATGTCATGTACCATGAATATATATATAATTTTTGCTTGTCAATTAAAAATTTCCAAAATCTTTTTTTAAAACTTTGAGTTCTCTTGAATTGCACTTTTGGCCCCTCATCCTATACATTCTTGGGGTGATCTCATCCATTTTCCAATGAGACTCAAATATTTAGCTTCACCCAGTCTTCACTCCTGGGTTCCATACCCATATTTCCAGCTTCCTACCTATTATCCCTATATTGATATTTCTTAGATATTTCAAATAGGCCATCACTTTTCCTCAAATTTGTTTATCCCTATTCATCTGGATTCCTTCCCTCCTACTTAACCTCTTCTACCCCCAGTCAAGTCATATCGCTGGTATTAATAATTTGAAACTATCCATCCTTTCCATTCTTTCTGTTCTCCCTTTATTTAAGTCTTTTATTTGTTACTTAGATAATTATGCTGTGCTTCTAAAAATTTCTCTGCCATCTATCTTGGTGTCCTCTACAATGCTACCTGACAAGTCTTCCTAAAGCATGAATATAATTGGTCATTTCCTTTGCTTGTAGGTGTGCTATACGGAATAGTAGCCATGAGTCACATGTGCCTATTGAGCATCTAATACAGTTAGTCTCATTTGACGTGTGCAAAAAATATATACTAGATTTCTAAGACTTTTTCTGATAAAAACATAAAATAGATCATGATTTTTAATATATTTGGTTAAATACTTAACATAATAGAGTAATATTCCATGTTTAAAATTTTTACTATGATTGGTAGAATCTTTAAAATGATCTGGTTTTCATTTGTGGCCTGCATTATATATTTATTAAACAGTGCTGGCCTTAAGGTCATGTTCATATCTGTATCTAGAAGTATAATCGGGGTACCACTGCCTTGTTAATTTCAGCTTGTGTTGTTTAGTTGCCACACCAAGAGGGCAGACTTCAGGTTGAGGATGTAGCTCAGTGGTGGAACACTTGCCTAGAAAGCTCAAGGTCTGGGTTCATCCATAGCAGCACAAAGATTAAAAAAGGGGGTAGTCTTAACTGTCTGACTGATATGGATCCCTATACATGCCAGCTATATGGTGCTGAAGTTTCAGTATTCCTAGCTGAAGAGATATAATAAATGTAAAGCACACTCTGCCTAAAATTTAATTCTCCCAGGTATATTCTAACCATGTCTGTCCACTTTCAGTTCCTCTTTTCTTTCTGTTGAAAAGAGCAATATGGATGCAGCTTAAAATATAATGTTAAGTGAAATAAATCAGATACATAAGCTTAAATACAGTATGGTTTCTTCATATGAAAAATCCATAGTATAAATAAAGACCAAAATAAAAGACAGATAAAATTAAGTAGAAAGATAAATCTTTTGCAAGTGGGAAGAAGACCAAGAAATGGGGTGTGGCATGGAAAGACTTGAGATGTGTTACATACATCTACCCACTACCCACAATGAGTGTAAACATTATGTACCACTAACATGAACTAAAAAAAATGAAACAAAAATGTGGGAAAGGGATATGGACAAAGAGATAGGGTGGAGATAGGGGAAAAGAAAGGGAATAAAAAGAATTAAGATATACTGAGTATATGTACCTAATAAACAAAAATAAATACAAAAAGAGTAGATGATTGCTGTTAGTTCAGATGTGTCAGTGACCTTACTATTTTTTTTTTTATTGAGTTTATTGGTACATTTAGGGATACAGTACAGTTACATTTATTGTTGGGATCATGTACCTTTACATGGCAAGTCTTGATTCTCATTTTTTTCCCCTTACCTCTGCCCTCCCTTCACCCCCTCCTCCCCCCCCCATCTACAAACACTTTATTTTCATCTTTTCATTCTCTCACATTTTTTTCTTTTCCCTTTTTGTTCTTCCCCTACGTATCACACCTTCCCTACACCTTTAGCTCCTTTCCTCCCATTTCTAAATGTCAGTAATCTTATTAGAATCTTATGCATTGTTGCAGAATATTCACACCAGGGAAACTATTTGGTATTTACACATGTGGGACTTATTTATTTCACTTAGGAGTATATCTTCAATATGTATCCATTTTCCTATGAATGAATCTATTCTCTCGCTCTTTATGGCTGAGTAATATTCCATTTTATAGAAAAACCACAACTTCTTTATCCAGTTTCCAACGGATGGGCAAATAGGTTGTTTCCAAGATTTAGCTATTACAAACTGTGCCGCTATAAACATGGGTGCACATACTTCTCTGTGATATGATTCTTTTAGTTCTCTTGGAAAGATACCCAACAGAGGGATGGCTGGGTCAAATGGAACCTCCAGTCCAAGCTCTTTGAGGTATCTCCATATTGATTTCCATAGTGGTTGCACTAGTCTGCACTCCCACCAACAATGGAGGAGGGTTCCTTTCTCCCCACAACCCCGCCAACATTTGTTATTGTGTGATTTCTTGATAGCAGCCATTCTTTGTGGGGTGAGGTGGAATCTCAGTGTTGTTTTCATCTGCATCTCTCGAATGACCAGTGATGTGGAACATTTTTTCATATATTTTCTTGCTGCTTTCACTTCTTTGTATGAGAAATGTCTGTTCATTTCGGATGCCCATTTTTGGATCGGGTCTTTATATTTGGGGGGACTGATTGTTTTGAGTTCTTTATATATCCTTGATAATAGTCCTTTGTCTGAGGTACAGCTGGTAAAAATTTTTTCCCACATTGTAGATTGTCTCTTAGTTCTGCTAATGGTTTCTTTTGAAGTACAGAAGCTTTTTAGTAAGATGAGATCCCAGTTGTTGATTCTTTCTGCTAGTTCCCGTGCTACTGAGGATTTGTTCATAAAGTCTTTTCCTATACCAATGTCTTCCAGAGTTCTGCCTAACTTACTTTCCAGCAAGTTTAATGTTTCTGTTTTAATATTTAGATCTTTAATCCATTTGGATTTTAATTTAGTGCATGGCGAAAGATAAGGGTCTAATTTTAATCTGTGACAGGTTGATATCCAGTTTTTCCAACACCATTTATTAAAGAGGCTATCTTTCCTCCACTGAGGATGGTGAGCTCCTTTGTCGAAGATGAGGTAGCTGAGTACATCTGCATTTGTTTTTGTGTCTTCCAGTCTGTTCCATTGATCCTCAGGCCTATTTCTTTGCCAGTACCATGCTGATTTTATCACAGTGGCTTTGTAGTATAGTTTCAAATTGGGAATTGTTACACCTGGTGCCATGTGACTGTTGCCTATAATGGCTTTTGCTATTCTAGGTCTCTTGTGGTTCCAAATGAATTTTTGGATTCTTTTTTCTAGTTCTGTGAAATATAGTGTTGGAATTTCAATTGGCATTGCATTGAATGTATATAGCAGTTTCGGTAGTATGGCCATTTTCACTATGTTGATTCTTCCTACCCAGGAGCAGGGGATATCTTTCCATTTTTTTATATCCTCTTCGATTTCTTTTTTCAGAGTGCTGTAGTTTTCAGTGTAGAGATCTTTTGTTTCTTTTGTTAGATTGATTCCTAGATACTTCATTTTTTTGGATGCTATTGTAAAAGGAATTTTTTCCCTTATTTCTCTTTCTGTCTGTCTGTTATTTGTGTATAGAAAGGCTATTGATTTTTGGGTATTCACCTTGTATCCAGATACTTTACTGAATCTGTCAATTAAGTCTAGAAGTTTTTTGGTGGAGTTTTTTGGATCTTCAATGTAGAGTATCATATCATCAGCAAATAATGATAGTTTAACTTCTTCCTTTCCTATCTTTATTGCTTTAATTTCTTTCTCTTGTCTAATTGCTGTGGCTAATGTTTCCAGAACTATATTGAAGAGAAGTGGCGATAGTGGGCATCCTTGTCTTGTTCCTGATTTTAACATGAAGGTTTTCAGTTTTTGGCCATTCAATATGATGTTGGCTGATGGTTTTTCATAAATAGCCTTTATTAAATTGAGGTATAGACCATCTATTCCAATTTTTTGCAGGGTTTTTATCATGAATGGGTGTTGAATTTTATCAAATGCTTTTTCTGCATCTATTGAGAGGATCATATGGTTTTTGTCCTTGACTTTGTTAATATAATGTATTACATTCACTGACTTTCGTATGTTGAACCACCCTTGCATCTCTGGAATAAATCCGACTTGGTCATGATGGATGATCTTCTTAATAATCCTCTGTATTCTGTTTGCTAGTATCTTATTAAGGATTTTTGCATCTATATTCATTAAGGAGATTGGTCTGTAGTTCTCCTTTTTGGTTGTATCTTTCTCTGGTTTGGGAATCAGAGTGATACTTGCTTCCAGGAATGAATTTGGAAGTATAGCTTCTCTTTCAATTTCATTGAAAAGTTTGAAGAGTAATGGTAGTAGTTCTTCTCTAAATGTCTTGTAAAATTCAGCAGTGAATCCATCAGGGCCTGGGCTTTTCTTTGTTGGTAAGTTTTTAATTACATTTTCAATTTCACTGATTGTGATTGGGGTGTTTAAAATGTTTTTATCTTCTTCGTTCAACTTTGGTAATTCATAAGTATCTAGAAATCTGTCCATTTCTTCTGTGTTTTCCATTTTATTAGAGTACAGGTTCTCAAAGTAGGTGTTCATGATCCTCTGGATTTCTTTCGGATCTGTTGTGACTTCGCCTTTTTCATTCCTAATTGCATGGATCTGAGCCTTTTCTTTCCTTTTTTTGATAAGATTAGCTAAGGGTTTGTCAATTTTATTTATTCTTTCAAAAAACCAGCTCTTTGTTTCATTTATTTTTTGTATCGTTTTCTTAATTTCAATTGCATTGATTTCTGCTCGGATCTTTATAATTTCCTCTCTTGTTCGAGCTTTGGGTTTTTCTTGCTCTTGTTTTTCTAGGAGTCTAAGTTTCATCGTTAAGTTGTTTATTTGAGCCCGCTCTGTTTTCCTAGTGTGGGCATTCAATGTTATGAATTTTCCACGTAGAACTGCTTTCATTGTGTCCCAAAGATTCCTGTATGTTGTATTGGCATTCTCATTTATTTGTAAAAACTGTCTAATTTCTTCTTTAATTTCCTCTGTAATCCATTGATTGTTTAGGAGAGTGTTGTTCAGTTTCCATGTGCTT
Source organism: Fukomys damarensis (assembly GCF_012274545.1). Classification (NCBI taxonomy): domain Eukaryota; kingdom Metazoa; phylum Chordata; class Mammalia; order Rodentia; family Bathyergidae; genus Fukomys; species Fukomys damarensis. The sequence continues at coordinate 74,176,551 of NW_022900951.1, forward strand.
GTGAAGTTTCTATAGTTTCTTGTGCTATTGATGTCTAGTTTGATTGCACTATGATCTGATAATAAACAGGGGATGACTTCAATTACTATTAAATGCAATCCTCTTTCATTATTTAGTCACCATGGCTCTCTTTTCCTTTTGTTTTTCCCGAATTCCCTACCTGAGAACTTTTGTGTTTCCCTTCATTTTTATTCACTATGCTGTCTTAGAGAATTTATTGTTTTGAGTTTATTTTTAAAATAATAAATTATTATAGCATTGAAGAAGTCTCAAGTCAAATTAAGAGCATAACCAAAAAGATTTTAGCTTGTTCTTGACCATAGAGAATTTTTTCTGTGATATGATAACCTATGGTTAATTCTTTAAACAAAGTAGGATTTACATTTAACCTTGGGTCAACTACTATCAGAAATAATGTCTTCTCTCTCACTTCTCCCTTCTTAATTCTCTTACCTATAAATATGTTCATCCACAGACCCATACATTTAGCTACAGCTCAAAGCAGAGAACATAGTTAGGGTTCCCTTTCATCAGTTAGGCCAGTTGGGATAAGAGGGCTCAACTCTCTGTGGATCATCCACAGCTTAGTAGAGTTTCTAGTAATTGACACCTTGAGATAAATGCTCTAATAAATCTTAAAAATGTGTTTTATAGCCAGAGTTGTCAAAGATAAGTGTAAGGAGAAATGTTTTAAATGCTGTCTGTTAGGAATTTTCATGAACATTTTTTGATTACTCTGCTCCTGACTTCCTAGCATTTTACCCTACTGCAAGAAAAGTTTAGGCACACAACAGCATTCTAAAAAGGGTGTGAGACTTTGGCTGATATTCAAATGTAAAATGTAGTCTTTCAGGTGATGTGGACACCTTTTCTTTATATATTCTCAGCATTTCAAAATAAGTAAGGGATGTGTTTATTAGGTAAGAATTGAATGCAAATGTATTTTCAGAAAGTGTCCTTTGAGGTAATTGTATGATGATGATTGAATGCTGAAAGTATTAATACAATCAGTATTTAACCTTGTATAACTGTGCTTCATCAAATCACACCGTGCATATTGATTGCATTAAGCTGGGTCAGTGTCTTTTTTTCTGCTTAGGAATATCTTATCTTATAAAAGTCTTAACAGGAAGGCAGAAGTAGCTGATCAGCTACTGTTTATTTGCATAAAGAGCATGTTATCAATAATAAAAAAGACAAGGTTTTTAAATTGAGAGAACAGTGGGATTAGGTTGAATTTTGCTAAATGTTGAGTAATGAGCCAAGTAGGCTGTGATGCCAAAAACTGACAGGCTCCATTATGTTAAAACAGAGGTATGCCTTTAATTTAGGGCTGTTATATGAATCTGACAGGAGTATTTTTCCTTTATTTTCCTGCATTTTCACTTTGATTGCTCCCAGATTAATTTCTATTTTTCTCTTCCTCTAGAAGGTGATGAGACCGGAGTGATGGATAATCTCCTAGAAGCCCTACAATCCGGTGCAGCCTTCCGAGACCGAAGAAAGCGGATTCCAAGGAATCCAGGTAATACTCATTCTATCTCACATGGTCTTATAAAATGATAATATTTAGAGCCAAGAACCTCCTACATTAAAAAATAATAATCCAGAAAGTTAAAGAAACATTCACATGAAGAATTTAATAGTTGCCCTCAATTCATGTGTGAAATTTCAGCAGGCTTCTATATCTACCTGATTGCAAGTTTGAACATGGTAAATATATCTTCAGATAAATGTATACTTTCCAAAATCAGAAATATAGACTCACACTGTGTTTGCTATTAAACTTTTGTTTGTTTTTGAGACAGTGTCTTACTAGCTAGTTAAGGCTGTGCTGGAACTCACTGTGTAGCTCAGGCTGGTGTTGAACTCACAGTGATCCTCCTGCCTCAACCTCCCAGGCACTATGATGATGGGCATGCACCACCATGCCTGGCTACTATTAAATATTTTTAATTGTTAATATAAGCATGTGGTTTAAGTGAAATGAGGTTAAAAATCATAAATTTAATTGAATCATTGAAAATAATTGGCCCCGAGGATGTCATATTAGCTAACCACAAGTAAGGAAACTGAGACAATCAATGCCTTCTTTAGAACATTTTGTTTTTGCAATACAAAAGAAAAAAAAAGAAATAGGAATATAGTTTTCAACACAAAAGGGTTAGGTTCTTGAGCATTCTGTTATAGTATGGAACTGAAAAGATTATTAGAGGAACTATTAAAGAATAAAAGATTCAGATAGAAACTTGAAAATACTTCCATTTAATTGCTAAAAGCAGAGCTTGCAAAGAAGATAGACAAAGAACATTTAGACATTTGTAAAGAGAATCCAGACATTTGTCCTAAGAGCAGTGAGAGGATCTTTTAAGAAGGCAAGAAAGGCAAGCATTTTCAACAATGATATATTCTGTAATAGAATAAAAAAGGGTAAAGACCAATGGGTTTGCCATTTTGGAGTTTTCTAGTGATTTATGAAACATTCTTTCAATATTGTAGTAAACAATATTCCTTTCAATATCCTTTTAGATTTCAGTGAACATCTTTTCAATATTGTATGTAGCCAAAATGCGTGAGCTGTATAGTAAGGAAATGGTGAAATTATAGGGAAATACTTTTATTGCATGACTGCTTGTTGCCTTACACTGGTTCCATTAAAGAAATTGAAAAGCCAAACAGTATACTTGCCTCAAGGAGCTCCCATACTACTTTGGAAGATATGAATATAAACTATGTAATCAAATTATAATGGGATATTCTATGTTTTGCAGTAATAACTGTAGCTACAGGAACTTCCCCTAACTCCTCTCCTTTGTGTCCCTAGAATATAGCCTATCCTTTCTAGAAGTTTGATGAATGAAAGGGATTTCTTATTTCTCCCTTAAAAATCTAGTATTGATCTATCACATATGATTTTTTCTAGATCTTTCTTGATGTTCTTTACATTTGCTACCTGTTAAAATAATAAATTTCATGTGTTTATAATCCACTTTGGATGGAACTGCATATCAGTATTCTTGACTTTGCCAGTATAAAATCAGAGGTAAGCTTTGGAGGAGAAGTACATAGAAATATCACAGGAGTGCAAAACTCACTTAAAATACAAATACATAGTTCCAGCTTTGTTTTATTACTAAACAGATATAGATGTTTAGAGCTTGCTTCTTTTCCCACAACCAACCTGACTTCTCTCCTTGCCCACTGTAATAAATACAAATGGGCTTTTCAACAACAGGTATATATGTAACTTAGCTATTTTGGCTATGACTAGATTTTGATATATAGTTCTAGATATCAATAAAACTCACAGGAACATTATGAAGAAACAAAATTAAGAGATAGAATAAATGTATTTTGGACAGCATAGGGCAACCAAGCAAACCAAATCTGAAAAAACAAATGAAACTCAGGAGATACATGACCTTACTTTTATGTATCAGCAAGATTATAGTATAAATGAAAAGCTATGATATACCATTTGAAAACAAATGGGATAAGAAAATACTACGTTAACAGAGGAAAAAAACAAACTAAATATTAGAGAAAAATAATGTCACTACAAAAAAATTCACATTTCCCTAGGCCTCTGCCTCACCTAAATAGCAAAACCCAAATTTTGTTCTCTCTTGACTCCTCATACACATTCAGGACCTAAGCTGCTGTAAGGGATCTCTGAAGCATTCATGGAAGCTCTTGGGTGGCATTTTGCAAGCAAAAGGAGCACACACTGCTGTTTCTCCACTTCTGCTATATATTTTGATGCTTTCTCTTTGCTGTAGCAGCTCGAACACTTGTGCCTTCGTGGTACCATAGCTTTCCAGTGGTCATGGACAGTGTGTGTATGTCGGCCAGGCGGGGGGCGGGTCTTTCCTTTTAAGGTGGTTTTCTACCTGTGTACCAAGGTGTATTGCTTATGTCTCAGTATGACACATATTTTTTAGAAAAACAACTTTCATCTTAAATTATGTCCTTCCTGATCTTTCAGGATGCGGCTCCATTAGGCAAGGTCCATAGATACGTCAATGTTAGACCCCCATGTAGAACTGAATATCATCCTCATTCCTTGATGAATAAGGTCTGTTGGGGAATTGTGATTGTTGTATTTTTTATTATGACTAAATCAAGTTGGTCCTTTATTCTAAACTGTTTACTTGTTTTCTCCCTCATGAATTGTCTTCGACATGAGTTCTCACTCTTTTTATAAATGGTAGAATCTTGCACTAGCCCACCTAACCATATTTAGCCCATAGTACATTCATTATAGTGTTTTGTGAAATTAAAATCTGGCTAAAAAATTAGCAAGTAAATAGGCAATCAAAAATATAGCATTCTTCCAAATAATATTTACTGATCAAATACTGGAGGATAGATAACCGTTCTAGGGTCCTGGAATGAAAAGATGGGTAAAGGTGGGTCTTGCCTTCAGGAACTCAAAATCTCATGTGGAAAAGAATACAGACAATAAGTGGGCCCCAAACTCTGTGGATGCTCATGTCCCTTATATGAAATTGTGAAATATTTGCATATGACCTGTTCACATTCTTTTGTGTACTTTATCCCTAGATTACTTATACCCAATACTATGTAAATAGTTATATTGTTTAGGTAGTAATGGTAAGAAATAATGAGAAGAAAAAACTGCCTGTACATGTTCAGTGTAGATATTACTGTATTTTGAATATTTTTTATTTATGATTGTTTAAATCCACAGAAGCAGAGCCAACAGAATTATATACAATATAAATATGTGTACAGAATGTGCTAAAAAAGCAACTAGCTGCATAGAAAATTTAAGAAAAAATTTTTACAAGGTAGCATTTGAGCTCTGTTTTGAAGGAAGAATAGGCATTTAAGATAAAGGAAATGGCAAATGTACATGATGGAGATATAAAAGGGTACAATGGCAATGACAAAAATGTTTGTTGCATTGAAGGTACGAGAGGGTTTTAAAATACAGGATTACATGATTACACACAAACACACACAGACATACACAAGCAAGAGGAGTTGAGTTAGTGATAAAGATTTGGGGGATATATTCACATATATGGCTATTGAAACCGTGGATCACCCAGGAACAGCATGTCAAGTAAGAAGGTTGAGGACAGTATATAGGAATCAACATGGAGTTGGAGGGAAAAATGGTCAGAAAAGGAAAAAGAAAAGCAGTAAAGGGTAGTACTTCGAAGTCCAAGTGTAGAGAGGATTTCAGAATGCAAAAGTAGTCAGCAGGGTCATATTCTGCAGAAAGTTACATGAAATGACCACTGAAAATAGACTAATGGATTTACAAACTCAGGGGTAATAATTTTCTTTTTTTCAAACAGCTTCAGTAAAACTGTGAGGGCCAGGGGCCAAGCCCTAATGGGTTTAAGAAGCCAAAATGTCTTTTGTACCTTATAGGATGACATTTGAAGAAAGTTCGACTGAAAAGCTAAATTCTGACTTTTAGAGATTCTGACTAGAAACTTTAAGTACTTTAAAAGATCTTGCATGGAATTGCCAAAAATTGTTATGTTCAATTTTACTTCAAAGTATTTGCCCCCTTGATTCAGTTATATTTATTGAGCATATGCTTCATGATATAACTAAAATATTAGCATGCCTTTACAGAGAATAAAGCAAATGCTTAACTAGGTGTGATGTATGATTGATATCCATCTAAAAGAGTTCTACTCTCATACATTAGAAATGAACATTTGTTGTTTGTAGAGAAAGAGAATATGTTGGAGGTAGAAGAGAGACATTTTGAGTTAATTGTGTAGCATCAGGGAAGCGGGCAAGGTGGGGATAGCAGCAAAAACTATGGGATCATCTTCACAAAATTTTTTCAACTTTAGAATTAACTGATTTGCAAATAGTGAATTTTGTTTGTTTGTTTGTTTGTTTCACGGATTGAACACGGGCCCTTGCACTTGCGAGGCAGGCTGCTGAACCATTGAGCCAAATCCCCAGCAATAGTGAGTTTTTGTTTTTGTTTTTGTTTTTGTTTTGTTTTGTGCCAGGGATTGAACTCGGGACCTTGCGCTTGTAAAGTAGGTGGTAGAACCACTGAGCTAAATCCCCAGCCCACTCATAGAGCTTTTTTGTTTGTTTAATAGTAAGTTTTTTGAGTGGGAGGGTTATAGTATATAAGTGATTCTCTTGAGAGAAAGATATTGAGGAAGAGGCAAAGAAATAACTCCCTAGTCAGCCACTTAGTGTTCTTAACAGTGTGAGTTAGCTCAGTTACTTCTTAATAACCAGAGATTGACTACCAGGAGTCTTGGAGAAGTCATCAAGTGATTGTTAAAAATATGCAAATGGATAAGATAAACTATGGAGAACAAATAGAGTAATACCCCAAAAGAGAACCCCAGGGAATCCTTTATAGTAGTGGTTCTCAGCCCTGGCCATACTCTGGAATCACTTCTAAGAAATTGATCTACAACTTCTCTCTGAACCAAAAGGCCTGGAATCTGGTCAATAGTCTACTTTAAAAGATATTCAGATGATTTTAATATGCCACAAAAATTGAAAACCATCAATTTATGGGACTAGTTTGGAAAGTAGAGTGCATAAAAGACAGCATTAAGAGATTGACTATAAAGGTACAGGGAGAATAAAGTTAGTGTGAATACCACAAAAGCCAAAGGAGTACAGCTCTTCAAAGAGAAGCTTAATAGCATCACATGTATCTAAGAGTATCAATAATATAAGGATGAAAAGGATTCATTGGAATTAACTATCAGAAACTTATGATGACCTTAAAAGCAATTTTAGATGGGCTAGATGTCAGACTGCATTGAGTTCTAAAGTGTTATTAATTTTTGAAACCATTTAGTATTTTTATCACTTCATAGGATCTTCTGTTGAAATGCATACCTGTATTAGTTACATAATTTTTGGTTTAAAAAATTATTTCACTTTTTAAAGAAAATTAAAATTTACTTTTGGAACAAACATACACGTAATAAGTTTTAGGTGTGCATTAAGAAAACTAGAAACGAGATTGCTATGTAGTCTATGATTCATCATTCTTTGACAACTAGTAAATAAATTGAACACAGACCATTTATGCCCCATTTGTGTGCAGAATTGATCTAAGCAAGCACTAATGATGTTCTCTATATAAATTTCAATCATTTTTGCTTATCTGTTCTAACACAATATAATCAGTTCTGCTGCACAATTTTTCATTGGTTATCTCTGCAAGACATTGGGAGATAAGGTCAAATATAATTGTTTTTTATGAGAACATGGTTATAGCAGGCTTTCTTTAGATATTATACAGGAGAATTTAGGACAAATAATTTTATGCAGTAATAACTAACTTTGTCTTGGTTGTTTTATTATCTTTAATTAAGTTTTTCAGTACAATTTGGATATACATAACGATCACATTAATCATATGGAATTTGTACCTGTACACGGCGTAACTTTTTTCCCATTCCTCTCTCCTCCCTTCAACTCTTCTTCCCCTCCTTATTTACAAAAGTTTTGTTTGTATTTTATCTATTTTATCTTTTTTTTTTTTTTTTTTTTTTTTTTTTTTTTTTTTTTTTTTTTTTTTTTTTTTTCTACCGGGGATCGAACTCAGGTCCTTGAGCTTGTGGGGCAGTCACCAGAACCACTGAGCTAAATCCCCAGCCCTCTATTTTATCTTTTTTCACATTTTTTCCCTTTCTTCCTTTCCTCTTCCCCCCTCCCTAGTGTCCCTTCATCTTGGAACTTTTTCTTCCATTTTCACATTATCTATTGTACATATTGGTCCTTTTTTACACTTTCAGTTTCTCACATCAGAGAAACAATGTCACATTTACACATGTATCTGATTTATTTCACTTAAGATTATAGTCTCTAGGTGCATCCATTTAGCTATGGGTGTCTCAAGTTTATCCTATATGGCTGAGTAGCACTCTATTGTATAAGAAAAAGAAAAAAACTTCATTTTTATCCATTCATCAGTTGATGGGCATTTGGATTGTTTTCTCTTGGTAATTTTAAATCGATTCACAAATGTGCTAATGTTCAGAACTAAGCATACACAACCACCTGATTATAATCCTTCAATTCAGGAATAAATGATTGGGACACCGTATGTCAAGTGCATATTATCAGTCTACTGTGAGAACACACTCTATGCTTTTACACTTACAACAACCTACAAGGTATTCATCCTACTGTTTTAAGTACCTAAAATTTTCTAGAAAATTAAATGCTTTTACAATTAAAGGAAAGTAATGTTTCTAATTGATCTCTTTGATTGTGGTTTCATTTCTCTCATATGGGCTTATTGATATATTAGTATTTTCCTAAACATGGTTAAGAAATTGAAAAATGTGCTTCATGTTCTCTCAGAATTCAGCATGCTGGCCCAGAGGCCAAAAGCAGCCAGATTTACCTATAAATGAACATACTCCTGACTTCTTAATTTTTGTTATACCTTTGGCCACAACTCTTCTAGTATTAAAATTTGAAACTCACTCCTGCCAAGTCCATCATGGTGCCCATTAAAATGACAGGAGTGAAAGGGGAAGAAACAAAGAAAGCAAGAGGATAGTGAGCATCTTCTTTATTCATTACTATCTCTTACATGTGTCACCCAGATACTTTGAACCTAACATAGTGCCTCACCTCTTCCAGGAAAGCTTTTAAGGTTATGGTCAATTGTCAACTCTCTTAGTGATACGTATGACGCAAAGTGTTAAAATACTGCAAGAGCCTGGGGTTTAGCTCAGTGGTTCTGCCACCTGCCTCACAAGTGCAAGGTCTTGAGTTTGATCCCTGGTACAAAACAAACAAACAAAACCAACAAAAAACAAGTCCAAGAATTATAGCTATATTTTACTATCAAAAAATTCAAGATTTATTTTTAGCATCTAGCATACCGTTTAGTACAATATAAGCTCTTGATAGTGGCTTGGTAAATACTTCATAATTACAAAAAAATATTGAATCTCCAAAAAAGCATTTTCAATATATTCTGCCTAAAGCCATCTCTGAAGTTTGAAATTTGAGGGATGAAGGAAATAGAAAATTCATTCTACATCACTGTAAATAGGATTCCATTAAAGCTGAGTTTATTTGATAGGAAAACTCAAATGTCCTATGTATGTTACCTTCACATGACCTTTCTGTTTAGTAATGTTTCGGCTATCAAGGAAAGAAAAATGCCAACTTTTTATTTAAAAAAACTAAATATAACTATATGCCATTACTTTTAATCTCAGGTCCATTGTGCTTGTTTTGACTGCTACCTTTTTATCACTTTTAACAAATCATGTTTTGTTCCACTCCATCATAGTTTAAGGGCAGAATTCCTAAAAACTACCATCAGAAACGAAAATAGAATGTTAATTACAGCCTCTTGTTTCAGCTTCACATATCTTCCCATCAAAAGATGTTCTTTGTAAACATCCTCTGAAAGACAGTAGAAAAGAGAATTTAGTGAATCTTTCTAGATTAACATTAAGTAAGTAATTAATTGCTTTTTCAAATTTCTCATTAAATTACTCAGGGGAACAGATCTTTCTGAAGTTTAAGGGTTTTTTATCTAGCACGTATGTAGGAGCATTCTCAGGATTTAAACTGTTTGTTTGAGTGACTTCTGGAATCCAGGAAGGTATATTCTCTTTCCACTTGGGAAGGTTTTAGTTTAAGATTTTACGTTTACTGGTTGGTTCTATTGTTTGTCTAGTATAGATTAGTATACTGCAAGCAGTGCTGTACTCTCTGGGCAGTGAACAAGGACTTTTTAAATTTCATACATTATTTACAACTCTACAGTGATTTCAGAAAGTCAATGTATACACGGGACACAAATAAATGAAAAACACAGAAACAAGGATATGATTTTCATGTAGTTGTTTGGAATGTTAATACGGTTGCACATGGAATTCCTTTTTACTATACAGTTATAAAACCTATTAGAGCTTTAGCAGCTAGGTAGTCATTAAACTTGCCTGAATAAGCAGTATGAAATAATGTGAATATTGTATTGTTTTAATTATGTTTATAACATCACATCAGATATATCTACATCAGTACACCTTAAGCGACAGAGATAAAAAATATTGGTACTTTGAACATAATATTTGCATATTTAACTTTATTATCATATCAATAGATGGAATCAAATGTAAACATTCAATTGAAAGGCAAAGTGATTTTCTGTAAAATTTTTCTGTTATGTAGATTTTATTTTTATTGTGTAAATTTAAATGACTCGTATACCTATAGGGAACATTAAAACACGCTTAGTTAATGGTTCCCAAAAGTCCCCAACATGGAGACTTGGTTAGATGCTCATGCTTCGTGACTGGGTATGACAAATTTGTGACTGATGGGCCAAGATACAAAAGAAATTTAGGGATAAATTTTCAGCGTAAGAAGTTTTTAGGAAATCATGAGAGATAATGATAAAATGTTGAATTCATGTGGCATACAAATTAGGAAAGACATATGGGAAGAAAAATATCCCGTTTACCACTTAGAATATTTTTTCAGTTGCCATTAATAGTATTGATCAGTTTATGTGGCTTATTTAAAATTGAAACTTCCTGGCAGGAGAAGATACAAAGCACAGAGAGAGTATTATGGTCAAGTTAAATGCTGTCCACACAGATTCAATGCATTATAGATTATTTTTAAACTTTAAATTTCTTTAGTTTTTTTTTTCTTTTTTTCTTTTCTTGCATGCTTTGTGGACTTGACCCCTTTTGCATATAACTTTCACATTTCCCTTTTCTTGCTGCAGAATAATCCTCTTTTATCCACTTCTGTGCCTTATAATGTTGCTTCCCATTTTAGTTATCACAATCTGATATTCTACATATTAGATATTGTTAGGAAAAACTAGCAAAAAGTTATGGAAATATAGTTGTTTCAGCATTATGTGAATCTACTGTATTTCTCTTAGTTTTTAGCATTCTACCTCTTTTTTAGAGGACAGTGGGGGGAGACTGATAAGACATACTGTTCCAAATAAACCCTCCCTTTATGCAAGTGTATTCTGATCTTAGTGACGAAGTGTGGGCAATGAAGGATCTTTAAAGGGGGCTGAGAAAAATTCCAAGATGGAACTCTTGGCTCCCAGCCTTTTTTGGAATTATGATCTCATCACCACTGCTTTTTACAACTACTTGTGACAATGAGTAAAGTATAAAATAAACAATCAGCCTTTTGTATTACTGTGTCAGTGATTTCATCAATTAGTATAGGCAGTTGAAAAACGACTATATAATTATTTTATTCTCAAAAAATTATACACTCTTAAAAAAAAAGAACTCAAAGGGGACTATATCTTTTCATAAAAGATCCTCAAGCCACAGTGCACATTTATTTATAGCTTGACAGATATGAATATATTTGATGAGAAGGAAAAAGTTCTGAATTTCATCAAGAGCAAGGAGATACAGTATTTTTTTCTCTCCAAATTCATTAAAATAGTAGTTCTTATTGAGATAGATTATAATTGAGTTCTATCCTAAAGAGTTCTTTATTATTAAAGCATGTAAAACAAAAAATATTAAAGCATTTTCCTTATAAGCTAATAGGTATATTAGCGTTTTTTATTCTCTGCTATTTTAAAAATATACACCTGTGTTCATTTGTCTTTTTTTTTAATTTGGAGGCTAATTCTAGTAAAATGTGGGTCTCTTGTGGTGTGTGTCCTTACCCATTTATCTAAGTCAAAGCATGGTATTTGGAAAGTAGCATTGTTGATTCATTATTATTTTTGAAAATCAAAGTATGCAAAAATATTTTATTATGCGTAACTTCAAACTGCTACTTATCTATTCTTGACCATCAAGTACATTTTGTTCTCATATTTGATTCAGTTATAAAAGAGAAATTTGGATTTATAAAACAGGAAAAGAAGCTCAGTTTTTAAGTGTGATGACTTCTGGCTTCTTTTCTTGGCTCTGTGATATGCAATGCATGTCCTGGCATAACTATGGGTAAGAAGGGTAGTAGTTGTGTGGAATTCATCCTAGGGAATCACTTTGTAACAGTGTGTCCAAAACTACTTTTGTACCAATCAACTATGACATTTTCTGTTACTGTTGGGGGTATGAGATATTAGAGACCACCATTTCTGAATCTCTTTGTAATCATACTGTTAGCAAATTTCCTTACAGAGCTCACTATTCTTTTATAGGTTTTTTTTTTCTTTTTGTTTGCTGCCTCCATCTAATAAGCTGGTAAACCTTTCGCTGAGGAATTACGTGTGATGTTTCTAGAAACATGAGTAGCTTGTTTCCTTTTCTGAGTGTTCAACTTTGGAAAAATTGCACCTGCAGTGACATTGTGTATCATTGTTTCTTCCTGTTTCTCTCTGCAGGCAAGTTCCAGCTTTAAGGTAGATCCAAATTATTTTATTTCTGGACTAGGTGTCAGAGTTTCCCTATTTCTAAATGTTATAAATGCCTCAGTGAGGTTTTTAATTGCATTTTGCTTTGCTGATTTATTTCACTTCAATTGACTCTGGGAATGTTGGGGACTGGGCAAGAAAGAATAACTGAATAATTTTAAGTCAATTGTTCCTATTTGGAAAACAACAGAAAGCTGGGGCTCTATGAATGCTGTCATAGTAATGTCAACTTTAGGGATGATGTGCAGTTCATTAGCTATGTATATGCTGCAGAGAAAAGTCTCCACAGGACATAAAATATAAAAAAAGCAGCTAAAATAAAAACAAACCATTGTTTTTACATCATAGCTTTGCTCATAGAACTGCAATGTGGCCAAAAAAGAAAAGATTTTTTAAATTTGACTTGACTTTGGTGCAGAGAATGAAAAGGCGTGTCTGAGACTCCATGCATTTATCCTTCCCTCCCTCTCCAACAAATATTTTTTATGATTCTTTATTCTTTTCTCGTAGCACTTATCATTTTGTTTTCCGTTATAATATTCTATTTAGGAAATGATCATTGATTTTGAAGCTCATTTTACAAAACAAGAAGTTTAATTGAGAGAAAGATAATTTTCAAAAACAGTTGATAAAAATTAGTTAAATGCCATTCAAACAATAGAAGACAAAGGATTTACTCAAGTTTGACACCTAATTTGAATCTTTTGCACATACTTTTCTAGAAGCTACTACTACTTGTTAAATTTAAATGAGAGAACACAACAGATAGAATATTACTTCTTTTCCAGTAGCTTTAATTTTAGATTACACAGAACCACATCTTCATTATTAAAGTAAGAAATTAAATATGTAATTCAGTTTTCTTCTAACTCCTTCAGTAATTCCAAGAATCTGACTAAGAAGAACAAGTGATTAGTATTTTATCATATAAATATTTTTATTTCTAAACTAACTTGAGGTTAACATTATTCACATTTATGGTTCTTTATAGGCCAATTGCAACAGAATTCACATGAGTAATTTCTATTAAACTACCTGCCACATAAACACTCACAAGAAAAAAAAATGAAGTTTTAAAATTAAAAGAAATAAGCCTGTTGTGAAAATACTACTTATCGTCAACATTTTTTAGTTTATATTTTTGGAAATAAGCTAGTTTTGCACTATATGCACATATACGGTTGAAAATGAAATGTATGCTCGTTAACACTACTTATAATTCATAGTTAGCCTTGCTGGAAACTGATAATTTGAAATTTTCGCATATTTTTACTGTTATTTGTATCCATTGGTGTCATCTGTACAAATTACAAAATAATAATCACAGGACTGATGGCTTAATATAATAGCTCTTGTGCTGCAAATATCTTTTCTGCTTTGATATTAAATGCTTTTTTTTGCCTTGGAATCTACTTTCAAAATTCTGCTATGCATTCTTGATACTACTTAACTGGAGTTATTAGTCCTTTGACTGTGCTTTATACTACTAACAGTACCTTTTAATTTTCTTAATTTCCTGACATTTGTTATATTAATTTTTTATTTTGGGATTTTTTAATGACCAATTTGTGCTTAAAATAGAAAGCCCTCTGTTAATAAGATTTAGTCATATCACTTAACTACTACAGAGTTGTCCCAGATATAATATGGAGAGATGAAGAAGGGATCACAGATAATAAATTTGCCCTGCTTTCCCCAGAAAGTTATTACTGCAAACTTTAAGCCTTAGCTTTTATTGATAAATATAAATATGGGCTATGTAAGGGAAGCCTATACCTATTTATAATATCATTCAAATCTGGTTAGTAATTGCTTAGGCCAAACTACTCTATAAACAGTCCCACTGCAATTTGAAAACAGATATTTGTTGTATAATCTGTTTTATTGCATATATTTTTATTTTATGATTTTTGTAATTAAAGTAATAAAACTAAAGTATTTTTCCCAGTTAACTACCATATATAATTTTTATTTTGTGAAAAACTGATAGTGTTTCAAAAGGAAGATTCTCTCGGTGGGGGGGCAGGTAGTGTTTTCAGTGAGTTCCCAGACTTTTTAACAAAACAATTCCCACTACAATCCCAGGAATTTCATCTGAGAAAATCCTCACTCAGATGACAAACAAGGGGTAAGAGCTGGAGTCAAAATAACCAGAGGAGGGGCAATATCTGCATGAGTCCCACCATGGTGCCCTTCAGAGGGTCCCATTGTGCCACAGGTTAGCCTGCTCACCGCTGCTTATGAAAATACTCAACATTGAATGATACAGTATATCTTACATTCTACTTACTAAATTTGCTTATGCAATTTCAGTTGGTTGTGATATGTATCACATACCGTCCTCGGCATTGCATAGCATAGTTAAGCCTAAGAAGCAGCAGATGGACTTTTTTTCTAAGTCCTTCAAGCAATTATTATGTAGTATATGAATATAGGTTCTAGTTTCTTGAGTGCTGTGGCCTGTAGATGAAGGGTAGTAAATAAATATTAGGCTTTTAAAATAAAAAGACCATTATGCTATTCATCAAATTCTACATTGCCTGGAAATAAATAGTGGCAATTGAACCCTTTTATTTCAATAAAACTTAGATATACACACCCATTTCTGAGCACATATAAATCTGTACTTTAATGGTAATGGAAGTTACACATGGGTAACAAGAAGTAAAAGTCCAAGAAGATAGTATAAAATCATGTTATATAGCTCGGTCTTTATAGTGGTTTAAACCTAGGGAGCGTCTTCACATTCCTTGTATGTATGTCATCTTTAACCTACAACATCCTTGATAAAAAGGTTTTAGAATCATAAGTTTAGTTAGTTTCTCTTAAAGTAAGGGGGGTGGGTTTCAATTATAAAAGCCTCTTGAAGAATAAGACTTGGGGGCTAGGGATTTAGCTCAGTGGTTCTGTTGCCTGCTTTATAAGCACAAGGTACTGCGTTCAATCCCCGGTACTACTACTGCTAATAATAATAATAAGACTTGGTACCCAGCATGGCTTGGGAGGCTGAAGCAGAAGGACTGTGAATTCGAGCCCAGCCTGAGCTACATAGTGAGTTCAAGGCCAGGCTGGAATACATAATGAGACCCTATCCAAAAAAAAAAACAAAGCAAAGGAAAAAAAAAAAAGACGTGGCTAAAGGACCTATTTTATGTGTACATATCTGTAGTTCTTTTGGTGTCTGGTAAAAGTAATAGATACTATTCAAATATGTTTTCCATTTTCTCCTTGCAGTATTTTAGGTCAGACTTTCTCATTGTGCAGTCCCTACTTCCCCGCAAAATCTGCCTTCATTCCTTCAGTTGCATTGTCTGTTTTCTCTCCCTTTCCCAGGAGAATCTGGGAGCTTAAATGTCTCAGAATTTACTGACTGATATAATTATAGCCTGTGTCTTATTAACATAGCTACATGTTATGCTTTTCTGTGATAGTAATGTAATTAGCACTTTTCAATACTATTTTAAAATCCTACCCATTTTGAGGGATACCTTTAAGTCACTGGATAAATCTTACATAATGATGTACATCTTTTTAAAAGGAAGGGGGGGAAATGTGATTTTTTTTTAAGAAAAAAATCTGTGGAAATATCCATCATTGTTATCCTATCTAGTCCCCCCCTGCAAAAATAGCATGGTTTTATATTGAAATTTTGGAAATCTCATATTAATAACACATTTCACATATTTAAGTTAATCTATAACTTAATCACAAATAAGGATATCCTGCTTATTTCCCACAGTGACTATGAAGATAAAATGAGATGGTTGGTGTACATGAAACTTCTTCAAAACTTTTAAAGTATATTTATTTAAAAGTTGAACAGAGTTTCAAATTGTTTAAAGATTTCCATTACTATATTTAGTCAATACTACATAAATCCTCCAGTGGCTTTCTAATAAATCCTAAGATAAAATCCAAAATTTCTTTTACCGTGCTCGAAAGGCTCTGTGTGATTCTACATGCACTTCTCAACAGTTTCAAGGCTGTGAGGAAATGTGGTACTCTACTACCAGATTGTCATTATATTAGAAAGGGAAACATTGTAATGTACTATAAGCCTCCAATATTCAAACAGGAGCTTTTGAGTAAAATTCAAATACATTTTGATGGTTAAGAAAACATTTTCTGGATAAGTTTTGTTATGATTGTTTTGCCATTATTGTGACTAATCCTATTGGTAAAATGTCATTGCTATATATATAT
>NW_022900951.1:74193139-74236682 GCF_012274545.1 Fukomys damarensis
TATATATGTAATTAAGACAATGAACAATTAAAATGTAAGCCAGAATTATTTATGGGGTATTTAATTAATAATAATAAATATAGTATTTTGAGCTTCTAAATGCATTGTCTATCAGAGTCTTTCAATATAAAATGTTGATATTTTGTAAATGGAGCAAATCTTAAAGTATCTCTTCCCCTGTACTCAAAGTTCTAAATAATTATAATGAAACTTACTACTCCTGTTGTTACAGGTTTACAAAGCAATGAAAATATTACTTATACCTGGCGATTACATTCAATGATAGATTTTTAACGTAATGTTAATATTTTAGCTTTCCACTTGCTTTCATGAAACCTATAAACAGAAACTGTCTAGGTGTTGTCTCCAAGTGACAAATTCCAAACCGTACAAAAAAGTGATATTAGGATTTCTTATTAAGGTTATCAACACTTAGGCCATCCTGAGAAATGACTCTGGATGGATTCTTATTCTCAAGTGCTAACAGTTATTCTCTTTTTACATTTGATTTTGATGGCGATGAATATGACCCTGAAAAAGGAATTAATCCACATGAAAAAAGACACAGAATTATGAGTTGGTCAGTATTCCTTTGCTAGTATTTTATAATGGTCTGACTAAAATGATAAAGTTTGGCTTTATTTTGTAAGAAATATAATACAAAACGTAATCGAAATTGACTTCTGAAGTTTTCTAAGTCATATATATGAAAAAAAAGGCTAAGATTGCTTAAGTACCTGGCACAATGTATGTTATGATTTATATCTAGATGTCCACTCAAATCCTCAGGTACTCATAGTTCAGGCTTTGGGGCAGTGATTGAATCATGGCGGGCATAATACTCATAAGTAGATTAGTCTATTAATGAATTGATAGGTTTCTTGCTCTTAAGAGGTAGGACTTAGTGAAAGGAGGTAGGTAACTAAGAGTGTGGTCTGGAAGGCTATATGTCCTCCCTCTGTCTCTCTTTGCTTCCCACCACCAAGCTAAGAGCTCTATCTCTGCAGTGTCCCTCTGTCATGCCAAATTGCCTTGGAATCGTTAGACAGTGAACTAAAACTTCTACAAACTATGAGTATTGGGTATTATCTCAGTGATGAGAAAAATAACTGAGACATTTGTCTTCAATAAAGATTGGCTGAGTGAATTAGTTATCTAAATAAATTTGTTTCCTAGTCTATCAACTATATATCCTTATTTTTTTCCCTTAAATTTTTTTCATGGTATATTTCTGGTACACAATACATTTATTTTCATCATTGGGAACTTGTATCTTTACATGATATATCTTGGTTCTTGTATTTTCCCCATTGCTCTAGCCAACCTTCAACCCCTCTACCCCTCCTTATCTACAAAGACTTTGTTTGCATTTATTTCTTAACTCATATTTTTTTTCCTTTCCCTTCTTTCCTTTCCCTTACCCCTTCCACTTCCCAACTTTAGAACTTTTTTCCTATTTCACTTATCAATTACTCATTTTAATCCTTATTTACACTTTTACTTTCTCATACCAGAGAAACTATATGGTATTTGAACATATGTGTGTTATTTATTTCATTTAAGAGTATGTCCTCAATGTGTATCCATTTAGCTATAAATGTCTTTAATTTCTCATTCTTTATGGCTGAACAATACTCCATTTTATACTTAAAAAAGCCGTATTTTTTTTATCCAGTCTACAGCTGATGGGCAATTGGTCTGTATCCAAGCTTTAGCTATTAAAAACTTTCCTGCTGTAAACATGGGTGTGCCTATATCACTGTGGTATCATTCTTTTAATTCTTTTGGGAAGATACCCAGTAGCGGAATAACTGGGTCAAATGGCACCTCCATTTTTTTGAGATATCTCTATATTGATTTCCACAGTGGTTACACAAGTCTGCATTTCCACCAACAGTGCAGAAGGGTTCATTTTTCCTCACAATCCCACCAACATTTTTTATGAGTTGATTTCCTGGTAGCACCATTCTTTCTGGTGTGAGAGAATCTCAGTGTTGTTTTCATCTGCATCACTTGAATGACAAAGTGATGTTGAATATTTTTTCATATGTGTTTTTGCCACTTTTACTTCTTTGAGAAATATCTGTTCATTTCAGATACCCATTTTTGAATCGGGTCTTTAAATTTGGGGGATCTGACTATTGTAAGTTCATTATATATTCCAGATAGTCGTCCTTTGTCTGAGTAGCAGCTGAAAAAAAAATTTCCAACCTTGTAGGTTATCTCTTAGCTCTGTTGGTGGTTTCTCTTGTAGTGCAGAAGCTTTTTAATAAGATGAGATCCCAGTTGTTGATTCTTTGTGCTAGTTCCCCTGTTACTAAAGTTTTATTCATAAAGTCTTTTCCTGTGCCAATAACTTCAAGAGTTCTACCTAACTTTATCTTCCTGAAAGTTTAATGTTTTTGTTTTAATATTTAGATCTTTAGTCCACTTTGATTTTAGTTTAGTGTATGGTGAAAGACAGGGATCTAGTTTTAACCTTTGGTGGGTTGAAATCCAGTTTTTCCAACACCATTTATTAAAGAGGCTATCTTTCCTCTAGTGAAGAGGGTTGGCTCCTTGGTTAAAGATGAGGTGGCTAAGAATTTCTGCAGTTGTTTCTGCATCTTCTAATCTATTCCACTGCTCCTTGGGTCTGTTTCTTTGCAGGTACCATGTTTTTTTTTTGTTTTGTTTTGTTTTGTTTTGTTTTTTAATCACAGTGGCTTTGTAGTATGGTTGCAGGTGAGTGATTGTGATACCCCCTGTTGCCTAGAATGTCTTTTGCTATTGTAGGTCTCTTCTGGTTCTGAATGAAGTTTTGTATTATTTTCTCTAGTTCTGTGAAATATGCTGTTGGGATTTCAGTCAGGATTGCAATAAATTTATATAGCAATTTGTGAAGTATGGCTATATTCACTATATTGGTTCTTCCTACCCAGGGAAAGGGATGTCTTTTCATTTTCTTATATCCACTTTGTTCTCTTTTTTCAAGGTGCTGTAGTTTTTAATGTAGTTGTCTTTTTCTTACTTTGTTAGATTGATTCCTAGATATTTCATTTTTGGGGAGTACTATTGTGAAAGGAATTGTTTCTCTAATTTATGTCACAGTGAGTCTGTTATTTGTGTATAAGAAGGCAATTGATTTTTTTGGGGGGGTACTGGGGATTGAACTCAGGCAATGGCACCACTGAGCTAAATCCCTTGCCCATGGCTAATGGTTTTTGAGTGTTGACCTTGTGTCCAGCTACTGTACTGATTTTGTCAATTAAGTCTAGAAGTCTTTGATGGAGTATTTGGGTCTTCCATGTAGCGTATCATATCATCAGCAAATAATGACAGTTTACTTTCTTCCTTTCCTATCCTTTCCTATCTTTATTGCTTTTATTTCTTTGTCTTGTCTAATTGCTGTGGCTAAAGTTTCCAAAACTGTATTGAACAGGAGTGGTGAATAGTGGATATCCTTGTCTTGTTCCTAATATTAGTGTGAAAGTTTTCATTTTTTTACAATTTAGGATTATGTTGGCTGTTGGCTTTTCATAGATACCCTTTATCAGTTTGAGATAAAGACCTTTTCTTTAAATTTTCTGTTGGGTTTTTATCATGAAAGGGTGCTGGAATTTGTGGAATGCTTTTTCTACATCTATTGAGATGATCATATACTTTTTGTCCTTGACTCTGTTAATACAGTGTATTGTATTTATTGATTTATGTATGCTGGACCATCCTTGCATTCCTGGGATAAATCTGACTTGGTCAGAGTGTATGATCTTTTTGATGAGCCTCTGCATTCTGTTTGCCAGCATCTTATTGAGGATTTTTGCATCAATGTTCATTAGGGAGATTGGCCTATAGTTCTCTTTTTTGGTTGGGTCTTTCTCTGGTTAAGGAATCAAAGTAACATTTGATTCCAGGAATGAATTTTGGTGTATTGCTTCCCTTTCAATTTCTTGAAAAGTTTTAAAGAGTAGTGGCAGTAGTTCTTGTCTAAATGTCTTGTAGAATTCAGCAGTGAAGCCACCAGGAACTGAACCTTTCTTTGTTGCTAAATTTTTAATTTCATTTTCAATTTCACTGAATGTAATTGGGGTGTTTGGAGTTTTTATATCTTCTTCGTTCAACTTTGGTAATTCATATATATCTAGTCTGTTTCTTCTGTGTTTGCAATTTTATTAGAGTACAGATTTTCAAAGTAAGTATTGATGATCCTCTGGATCTGTTGTGACTTCTCTTTTGTCATTTCCAATTGTATGGATTTGAGCCTTTTCTTTCTTCTTTTTTATAAGGTTGGCTAGGGGTTTATCAATTTTATTTATTATTTTGTAAAACTAACTCTTCAATTCATTGATTTTTTTGTTATAGTTCACTTTCTCTCCATTGCATAGATTTCTGCTCTCATCTTTATAACTTCCTACCTTGTATGAGCTTTGGGTTTCTCTTGATTTTCTTTTTCTAGGAGCTTGTGATTTAGCATTAGGTTGTTTATTTGAGCTTACTCTGTTTTTGTGGTAGGGGAATTCACTGCTATGAATTTCCCTCATAGAACTGCTTTCATTGCATCCCATAGATTCCTATATGTTGTACTGGCATTATCATTTAATTGTAGAAACTGTCTAACTTCTTCTTTAATTTATTTTGTGACCCATTAGTTGTTCCGGAGAGTGTTATTCAATTTCCATGTGTTTGTGGAGTTCTTGCAGTTTCTTATGCTGTTGATCTCCAGTTTAATTGCACTATGATTTGATAATATACAGGGGATAATTTCAATTCTTTTGCATTTACTTAAGCTTGTTCTATGAGCTAGTATATAGTCTATTTTGGATATTGACCCATACGCAGCTGAAAAGAAAGTATATTCTGATTTTGTGGGCTGGAACACACTGTAGATATCTATTAAATCCATTTGTTCAAAAGTTTGGTTCAGTTCTATTTTGCTGTTGATTTTCTGTTTAGTTGTTGTCTATTTGTGACAGTGGAATATCGAGGTCTTCCGCTACAAATGTATTAGTGCTTATTTGTTTTTTGTGTGTCCATTAATATTTCTTTTGTATAGTTGGGGGCACTAGTATTTGGTTCACATATATTTATGACATTCATCTCTTCCCCTTGGACTGATCCCTTTACAAGGATGTAGTTACCTTCTTTGTCTCTATTAGTTTTGGTTTGAGATCTGCTTTGTCTGCAAAGAAGATGGTCACCCATGCTTTTTTCTGGGTTCCTGTCACATGCAGAACTGTTTCCATGTTTTTACTTTCAGTCGATGTATTTCTTTTTTAACTAGGCGCATTTCTTGTAAACAGCATATTATTGGATTTTGCCTCTTAATCCATTCTTCCAGTCCATTCTTTTATTGGAGCATTGAGGCAATTAACATTGATGATTATAACTTATATATATATATTGATTTATCATCAGCATGGTATTTTCCTGTTTTTGGCTTTTATTTTTCATCCCCCCCAATTTAATTCCTTGCCTTTCATGATGGATTTTCTCTGTTGTGCCTCAGGGAGTTGTGACATTAATTGTCTTTTTCTAGAATATTGTTTAAAATTGTTTGGAGTGCTAGTTAGGTATTCATGAAGTTTCTCAGGTGTTTTTTGTCACAAAGAATCTTATTTCTCCATCAGTTTTCAAAGATACTGTTGCAGTATGCATCACTGTAGGTTGGAGGTTGTTTTCTTTTAGGGCTTAAAATACCTTACTCCATTCTTTCATTTATTTGAGGGTTTGTATTGAAAAGTCTGCTGTGATTCTGATGGTCTTTCTTTTGTATGTGATTTGTTTCTTTTCTCAAACTTCTTGTAGTATTTTGTTCTTCTGCTGAGTTTCTGGCATCTTGATTATTATATGTCTAGGTGTAGATTTTTTATCATGGCTACTTGGAATCCTATATGCCTCACTTATCTGTATGTCAATTTTTTTTTCTGGGTTTGGGAAGTTTTCTGTCATTAATTCTTTGAATAGTTTTTTTTTTGTGTGTTTCATTTGCACCTTCTCCTGCTTTTTCATGGATTCCTATCAGTCTTATATTATCCTTCTTTCCATCATCTAGGCGGTGTTAGATCAATTTCTCATGTTCCCTTACTAATTTTAAGAGATCTCTCTTTTCATCATCACTGACTGCCATCCTGTCTTCTATCTCTGATATTCTGTCTTCAATTTGACTCATTCTGCTGTGAATACTTTCAGTAGTTTTTAATCTCCTGGATCTTTGTTTGACTATGTTTCATGGATTCCATTTCTTTCCTATGTTGGGCATTCATGGTTTCCATTTCATTGCTATGGTGGCCATTCATGGCTTCCACCATGCCATGGTCCTGAGCTCATCTTTTTTTTCTTTTTTATCTGTTTCTGTGCTAAAATCTCTAATCATGTCCTTAACTCTGCAAATCATCTCTGTGGTTATCATCTGGGAAATTATTTCTGTTTTGAATTTTTCTAGAGTCTCATTCATCTGTTTTGTTACTTCTTATACTGTCAGTTTAGGTTATCCAGATCGTTGATTATCACTTTTCCACCTTGTTTTCTCCTGAATTTGCATTTGCTGAGCTGAAAGTCTGGATTTGCACCTTGCTTATGTATCTTTTCATTTCCATATATATTATTGGTGCTGTATTTTAATTCCTGTATTGATACTTAAGTATCTTTGTTGCTTATATTTAGATCTGCTGCCTTATGGAATGATTGTTTTTCAGAGTTTTCTTCCACATACAGCTGGTCTTTAGGTTTTGTGTCTCTGAGATGACTCTGAGACCCTCTTATTTTCATTATACCAGGAAGGAAAACTGATTAAATCAGTCACAACACCTTAGGCCAAGTGATACAATTAGCAGCAAAAAAAAAAAAAATTGAATCAAGCACAGTTTTGAAAGTGACAAATTGTGGTCTGTCACCTTTAACTTTGTGAATTTAATCAAAGTTGAGTACCAGCCTAAAATACATTTATAGTGAATAAACTCTTCAATCTAGCAACTTTACCCTTTTGGATGGGGACTTAGAAGGAGTTGGTGAGGGAGGGATAAGATAGGTAGAAGGATAGGGAAAGGTTAGAATTGAGGCCAGAGGACACAGGAATATCATGTAAATTCTAGGAAACTGATGAGGAGAAAGGGAGAAGATAGAACAGAAGAACAAAGACAAGAACAGAACACCCTAATAGTAATAGGGAAGCTATAAACTATATTCACTTTCCTTTAAAACTAATGACAATTGAGAAGGAAAAAGAGAGATGAAAAGAAAAAAAAAAAGAGAAATCCAAATTAGGATGGCAGCCGGAACAAAAAGGAAGAGAGATGAAGAAGAATGTGGGAGAGAGCAAGTGAGTGTGTGAGAGACAAGGAAAAGAAAAAATAAAAAGAAAGATAAAAGAAAGAAAAAGAAAAATTAATTTGAAAAGAGAAGAAAGATCTAAGTCAATTAGTCTCAGCATGCCAGCAGCAGACCCCTGAGATTAGGACTGATTTCTGGCTGCCAAGCCCAAGTTGAGCTCCCTGAGCCCCTGCTGGGTGAAATCTGCAAGGTTCTACTCCAGATTCCAGCTGCCCTTCCCCTTAAGATAGTACAGGTTCTGATGGGAGGTTGTGATCACTCCAACTTTCCTGCAGGGCTCAGCTCCTCAACTCTTCCTCGGCATCCCTAGGGTAGTGGTCTCAACTACATATCCTTGTCTCCCCACTTTCCTTAGCTACACAATTCAAAATACATTATTATCATGTATTTTTTATTTCAAAATATTTTATATTATAAAAGATAATGTATGATCATTGTAGAAAATTTAGAGATATATAAAATAAAAATACAGAAAAATATTTACAGTCTCAACATCCAGAAGCAGTCACCATTAACATTTTTGGTTGCTTCCTTCTACCTTACATATCTATGCATATTTTACAGTGTTCATACTATACTGTATACACAGTTGTGTACCCTACTTTTTCATTTAATTTTTTGAGCATTTTCATATTAATGGATCTCTTTAAACATTTCCTTTTTAATTTTTACATACTTATAAAATTAATGTATGATAATTCACTCCATCAATCCCTTAAATTTAGCATTGAATTTGTTGTAACTTTGTTGTTACTATAAATCATACTGCAGTAAACATTTTTACATAAAATTTATATACATATAAATTAGTACAATTCAATTTGTAGAAGGTTTTCAGACAAGATCGGTCATGTTCAATGTTGCAGTAGTTAGAAAATATTTAAAAAGTAAATTAAGTGAAATATATATTATTTACTACTTACCAGTTACAAAGCATGATTTTCCTGAATCAACTCAAAGCATAAAATTGATGTATAGAGAAAGTCTGCAAAAAAGTATAAATCAGAAAAAGAAAAATATAAATATTTTAAAACTAAATTTATTGAGACATCATGAAATTGATACAAGTTACTTATGACCTATGCAATTACAAGAGGTGCTCAAAGTGGTGGTCATTAGCTTCCAGACATTTACTAGTATGGTGCACTGCTGAAGTGTGTATACATTTTTTGTCAGACTCTTGTATATGGATGGATAGGTATGTAGGTAGATAGATAGGTACGTAGGTAGGTAGATAGATAGATAGATAGACAGAGAGATAGGTGTATTTCTAAGCAAATATTTTTGGCATTCATGATAGTCAGATTCAGAGTACAAAGAACTGTTTAGTGTAGAGAAGAGCCCCACAATGTATTAACTATTAATTTGAGCCATATAAACATCTAGATTTTAATTAACTATTTTGTTGAGCTGTATGAAATTCTAGATTTTAAACCTAGAAAATTCATTTAATATTACTCAACCTAGCATAATACATTATGATAAGGATTGATATTGAAATGAGTGCATTGTGGTATGAGAATGCAGATATATATGTGATTAATTTTTCTAAAGAGCTATAATACAGATTATTGCAGCTCATACAATAAAAATTATCTTAAATGTGAGTCTTTTGTATCTATGCAAGTGTACATTAGAAAGATGCTAGGCCAGACTCATGCATGAAATTTATATTAGCCTTTGGGATTGTAGCATAGTAACATTTCACCTCTCTGAAGTTTATTCCAACAATCTTACTTACCTAAAAATACCTATGACTTCTAAATGTGGTTATAAACCTATAATTAAGGAAAAACAAAAATATCCCTTAATAGGCCAAAGGAACAGCAACAGCATGTGGACTTTGATTGGAAAGAGGAGGTGCTGGGTCTTTCATTCAAAATCTGTTTACTCTCTATTTTATTTTATTTTATTTTTTGTTTATTTGGTTTCAGTTTGAGTTTTGGTTTTTTGAGATTGAGTCTCACTGTGTAGTTCAGGTTGGCCTTGAACTCACTATGTAGCCCAGGATTGCCTAGAATTTGTAGGATTCCTCCTGCTTCAGCCTCTTGAGTGCTGGAATTACATGTGTGCACCACCATGCCTGGCTTTTTTATTCTTATTTTAGACAAAGTTCCATCAAATTTGATTTTCTAGTTTTTTTCACCTTCTTGTAAAGGAAAAACAGCATATTGGTATTGGAACATAGAGAGCTACTTTATGACCCCAAATGATAACTAATATCCTTATTACAGTAGAGGAGATGAACTTATTGTTGAAAACATCTTAACAAAAGTATAGGATTCAAAACTTTACATTTAGCCTCATGTATTTGAAATATGCATATGTAGTTACTTAAAGGAAAAAAAAAATGTTACAATAAGTTGGTCATCATGACACATGCCTGTAAACCTAGGACTCTGGGATTCTGAGGAAGGAGGATTGCAAATTTGAGCCTAACCTGGGTAAGTTAGTAACTTAGCTAGACATTTTCTCAAAATAAAACATGAAAATGGCTAGGAATGTAGATTGATGTGAAGGTTCTGGGTTCAATTCCCAGTGCTGCTCCTCCTCAATTAAAATGTAATACACCCAAATATTTACAATGTTTATGGCTATGCAATGGTATTAAGGACAAGATTTACTTCCCCTCATATTTTCTACAATATCCTTCAGTGACTACATGCTGATTAAATTGCTAGAGTAAGATAATAATTTAAATAAATATTTAAAATGAAAAAGAATTTTAAGCATAGAGTATTTTGTGTCTATTTAGAGAAAAAGCAGATAAATCATTATATGCCATATCGATCTTGGGCTGAGAACACAGCACAGGATTTGATATTCATAATAATTATATGAACAAGCAAAAATAAATTCTTTATGACTGTAGCAAATTATATGATTTTGAAACATTTCTATATAAAATGGCTATGAAAAATATTGCCATTTGAGATGTATAAGCCCTCAGTTATCCAGATCAACTCATTGTCTGAGGTATTTGGATAGCAGAGATATTATTTTAGGTTTTTCTATTTTAAAATGAAATTATACTGCAGCGATTTGTACTACTAAATTATGAATATTATTAGATCTAAACTTCCTCTTCTAACTGTCCATAGCTATTTATTGAATGCTTATTTCCAAATGACCATGGAAACACATTTCTCTTTATCTTTATTCTTTTTATAATATGTAGGTATTTGTTAAAATATATCTTCTCAAAATGTGAGTTTTTTTACTATTTGATGTTGCCTTCTTCAGTTGAAGATGTTGCTTTTTTCAAACTTTCAACTGTAAGAGAAGAAATATATTTCCAAACTATTGCAAAGCATTAGAATTAAATCATAAATTATTTAAGCTATTTAGCAAGTTTCCTGAGAAAATGTATGCAACATAAAGAATATAGTATTTTATAATCATGTTTTTGTTAGTAGTGTTACAACTGAAGCACAGTTACTATTCATTCCTCTCCTCTTAAAAATAAAAATCAAACAGTAACAACAAAACCAAATAAATGTTAAAAATGAATTCATTGCCCTTGTAGAAGAACCTCAAATATTATCTTTATCTTTCATATACATACCTTTTGTGGCATTAGTTGCATCTTTATCATTACTTAATAATTTATTCATTCATTCTTTTGCTGAATCATTTGCCTTAGTAGTTGTTTGAGATTTTCTT
This sequence comes from Fukomys damarensis, assembly GCF_012274545.1. Taxonomy (NCBI): domain Eukaryota; kingdom Metazoa; phylum Chordata; class Mammalia; order Rodentia; family Bathyergidae; genus Fukomys; species Fukomys damarensis. Next base: position 74,204,111 of record NW_022900951.1, read on the forward strand.
TTCTGTTTTTTTAAACTTTCTTCATTACCCATCAATCTCAGTGAGTGTTTCTCCAAGTTTTTTAGTTTCCCTCAGTGTCCTTTCTTGAGGCACACTTTGTGCTTATCATGTCCCTTCCCCTCCCTTTGTCAGAACCATGCTTTCCTTTCCAATATTTGCTGTGAATTGATTTCTTTTTTCTACAGGAATGTTCAGGTCCTCTTTGTATTTAAAAACAAATACTAATGATAAGTAAACCAAACAAAAAACATCCTAAGCTACTGCCCTTTATCTAACTGAAAAGTCATGCATACACTAAAAACATAAGAGGAAACAGATGTGTGTATCTGTCTGTATTTACAATGTCTAAATTTGCATACACTAGCACCTGTAGATGAATCTCTATGGCCATTGGGCTGAGCCTATTTAAATGTGTCAAATGGTTAGAATTGAGGCATCTTATGTACGATCCCAATGGTCAATCAGTGCTTTATCCCCTTTAGCCCCTATTTCGAAATTTTCAAGTATATAGGAAATAGAGTAAAAATGGAACTACCCTCCTCAAACATAGTATACAGCTTCAACAATAATCACTTTGTGGTCCATCTTATATGATCTATACCCCTATCCTTGGATGTTTTGAAGCAAATCTGACATTGCATTTTTTTGTTTTATTTTATTTCTTTTCTCTTTTTTTTTTTTTTTTTTTTCTTTCAGGATGATGCAGGGTTTTGCTATCTAGTCCATCCTTATCTTGAGCTCATTATGTAGCCCATTCTGGCCTCTAACTCAAGGCAATCCTGCCTTAGCCTGCCCAGTGCTGGGATTACAAGTGTGAGCCACCATGCCTGGGTCACAGACATTAAATTTTTATCTGTAAACATTTCTATAGGTATCCACAAGAAATTATTTCTAACAAAAGCAAATACTATAATTATATTTTGTCCTGCCTACTAAATAATTTACCTAATGAAAAATTTCTAGTCGTTTTCTCATTCTGCTGATTTTGTGTTGTGTTTTCCCCCCAGGTTGATTCAGGAACCAAAACAGATTTATTTGTTATTGTCTTAAGTATGTTTTACACTATGGAATCCCACACAACGTTAAATATCTCATTGTTCGTCTTGTGTGAGAAACCCAACGGTAATATTGGGAAGTAGGGAGAACATGTTCAGATAGGGTTGGACACAAGGGAGCGAAGAGTGGGCAGGGAAGGAAAGAAAAAAGAGAAAAAGAATGAAAGTAAAAATGGGAAGAAAGCTTATGTAAATAGGGAGAGAAAGAAGGGTAGAAAACAGGGGAAGGGAATGTGGAAAAAAGAATTAAGATATATTATATTATGTACAGGTACAAATTTCCAATGATGAAAATGATATATATGTGAGAGATCTATACTAATAAAAATAAAGTAAAAAAGTATGGAATCCCCCTTGTATTGGTTGTTGATTAGTTATCAATGGCTGTATAGCAGATTGTCCTCCAAATTTAATGGCTTGCAATTACAAGTATTCATCTCATAATTTCTATAGGTCAGGAATTTAAGAGCAGCTTTGCTGAGTGATTCTGAGTCTCTCCTAAGGTTGCAGTCAAGATGTTTGCACAGTTGTCTGTGTATTTAACTGGGGTTAGAGAATCTACTTTCAAGCCTAATTTGTCACCATATGGTTCACTCTGTAGAGCTTCTTGCATGTTACTATGTTCTGTATGTTTGTGATCTCCTCAAATTCATATGTTGAAACTTACTCCCAGTTTGATATTATTAATATATTGGACATTGATGAAGGGACTAATACCCTTATAAAAGAGGATAGAGTGTATTTGTCCTTTTACCCCTGTGAACACACATAGAAAGTACTTCTATGAATCAGAAGATGAGGTATTATCAGACACTGAATCTGCTGGTGCCTTGGTCTTGGACTTCCCAGCTTTCAGAACAGTGAACAATAAAATTTCTGTTATTTATATTGTCCAGTCTGTGAGGTTGTGTTATAGTAGCCAAAATAATCTAAGACAAATGGCAGCTAGCTTCCCCAAGAATGATTGATCAAAGGAAGTCAAAGGCTTTCTATGTCCTTGTCCTCAAAAATGACATAACAATACTTCACACAGACCAACCCAGAAATGATGTAGCAAGTGTACCAATACCAAGGGGTAGGGATAGGGTCATCTCACAGGCTAATTACTATGCCACCCCCAGTATAATTTTCTTTTGTTGCCAAAGCAACCAAGTCATTTGTCCAACAGACTTGCTATTTTGCTCATTTTATGAAAGTCCCAAAATTTGCATTTTCTATTATAAGTTCACAGTTTTAGATATAGAGTCTCGATCAGATTTAGCTTCTGTATTTTGGGCAAATTTTTCTTTTCATTATTGGTACTATGTACTTTTACAATGGTATGCCATTGTAATTGGTGAGCTATTCTTGTTATATTAGCAGCCAACGATGATCATCGCCTATATCCATAAATTAAAAAAATGATAGTCTATCATTCCTTTATTTACTGTTTAGAATACATCTATATAAATTACCCCTTCATCAACTATCTGGTTATGTAAAATATATATAGTTAAAGCACGATGGATACTTGATTCCACCTCTCTTTATATATCTGTTTTTAATAAGGTTTTGACTCTGTGAACCACTATGGATATAATGAAGCAGAATCTCCAGGAATTGGTGCTAAGTATGGGGATTTTTATGCAGCTTCCTAAGTGATTCTGATTTGCTACTCTCTACCAACTTTCATTTCTCGTACCTAACTTAGTAGGTATGAGAGGAGGCTTGGGTTGTTTTTAGTTTCTTTTAATATCTAAGGTCAGGGATTTAGCTCAGCAGTTCGGTGGCCTGCCTTGGAAGTGCAAGGACCAGATTTCAATCCCTGGTACCAAAAAAAAAAGAAAAAGAAAAAACAAAAACAAAAACAAGAGAATAGACTATGGAGTTAGAGTGCTTGTATTCAAATCTCAGGGCTGCCACTAGCTTCCTACCCTTGTAGAGGTGGGTTACCTCCCAGCCTTAGTGTTCTCATGTAAAGTGAAAATAGTACTAGGATTTTTCTCATGGCTGTTTTAAAGACTAAATGAGCTAACATTGTGCTTAGAAGAGTACTTGATAAAGAATTGTTAAATTCATAATAAAGCTTATTTCTCCGTGGGAACAAAAGCTAGTTTGGGTGACTATTATTAACTGTTTCATTAATATATTAACAGTTATGTATTAAATACTTTATATATGATGGATTTTTAGATATTCTCCAGTTCATGTAATCCTGATATTAATTCTACAAGATTGTCAATATTATTCTTATTTTTAAAAATCAGGATACTGCATCTTTGAGAAATTAAGTTACTTGCCCAATATAATAGAACTAATAAATGACGGTATAGATATAATGGTGGTCTAATGGTTGAGAGTACAAAAACTAAACTCTCTGGTATCAGCACCAATTCCGAGTTGTGTATCTTTGACAAGTTAAATAATTTCTCTATGCTTCAGCTTCCTTATTTGTAAAATAAAGATAATTGTAATACATATTTGGTTTAATGAGCTTTCTGCAATTATAAAAAAAATACCTGAGGAAATGAACTTTCAAAGAGAGAAGATTTATTTTGGCTCATGGTTCTAGAGATTCCAGCCCAAGATAAACTGGCTCCATAGCTTGGACTTCTGGCAAGTGAACAGCATATCATGGTAGGAGAACATGGCAGAACAAATTGCTTACCTCAAGGGCCAGGAAATACTTGAGAAAAGACTAACTGGTTTCCCAGAATCACCTCAATGTAAACCCTCAGTGACCTAAGGAACTCCCAACAGGCGCTACTTTCTAAAGGTGCAACTAACTCCCTTAGCACTGGCCTGGAGACCAAGCCACATGGATCTTTGAGGGCTACTCCATATAGAACACTACCTCATGGGTTATCATGAAGATAAAATGAGTGAATGCCTTTGAAGAACCTAAAATGGTACCTACAACACCATAAGCATTTTGCACCAGCCAGTTATTATTACTGCTGTTATTAATTATTATTATTTTTTTTTGTACTGGGGATTGAACTCAGGACTTTGTGCTTTTTTGTTTTGTTTTGTTTTGTTTTTGTTTTTGTTTTTTGAAACAGGGTCACACTACATAGTTGAGACTGACCTGGAACTCACTGTGTAACCCAGGCTGGTCTTGAACTCACAGCAATCCTCCTTCCTCAGCCTCCCTAGTGCTAGGATTACAGGGGTATGCCACCACGCCCAGCTAGGACTTTGTGCTTCTCAGGCATGCAGCAGTACCACCTAGTTAAATCCCCAGCCCTGCTGTTATTATTATCAATTATTTTATTACTTTGAGTTAAAAAGGCACTAAAGACGGAGAGACTGGAGGTTTCAATAGAGGAAGGAAAGCCTGTAGGAACATTACCCTTTAGAAGAGGAGCAAAGGAGATCTATCCTACCACAAAATGATTAGGGTAGATGATAATCAGTGTCTAGAAGAAGGCAGAAGATGAAACTTGTAAGATAGGGTTTTTTTTATTTTTTTAAAATTTAATTTATTGATACATTCTAGGTAGACAGTACAGTTACATTCATTACTGGGATCTTGTACCTTTACATGCCAGGTTTTGGTTCTCATTTTTACCCCTTGTCCCCCACCCTCTCCTCCCCCTCTTCAAAAACTTTAATTCCATTTTTACATTTTCTCTTTTTCCCTTATTTCCCCTTCCCTATCCTTCTCACTGTCCCTACACCTTTGGTTCTTTTCTTCCTATTTGCTAATTGTCCCATTAGGATCTTGAGTACTATTTTAGTTTTTCACACCAGAGATACTATTTGGTATTTGCATATGTGTGCCTTATTTATTTCACTTAGAAGTATATCCTCAAAATGTACCCATTTAACTATGAATGAATCTACTTTCTCATTCTTTATGGCTGAGTAGTATTGCATTTTATAGAAAACCCACATCTTTATCCAGTTTCCAATTGATGGGCAGATGGGATGTTTCCAAGTTTTAGCTACTACAAACTGTTCTGCTATAAACATGGGTGTGCATATATCACTGTGGTATGATTCTTTCACTTCTTTTGGAAAGATACCCAACAGAGGGTTGGCTGGGTCAAAGGGAACCTCTAATCGTAGTTCTTTGGGTATCTACATATTGACTTCTGTAGTGGTTGCACCAGTCTGCACTCCCACCAACAATGGAGAAGGGTTCCTTTCTCCCCACAACACGCCAACTTTTGTTGTTGCATGATTTCTTGACAGCAGCCATTCTTTGTGGGGTGAGAAGAAATCCCAGTATTGTTTTCATCTGCATCTCTCGAATGACCAGTGATGTGGAGCATTTTTTCATATATTTACTTGCTGGTTTTATTTCTTTGTCTGAGAAATGTCTGTTCATTTCAGATGCCCACTTTAGAATTGGGTCTTTATATTTGGGGGGGCTGGTCGTTTTGAGTTCTCTATATATTTTAGATAATAGTCCTTTCTGAGGAGCAGCTGGGAAAAGTTTTTTCCACATTGTAGGTTGTCTCTTAGTTCTGTTGATGGTTTCTTTTGCAGTGCAGAAGCTTTTTAATAAGATGAAATCCCAGTTGTTGATTCTTGCTGCTAGTTCCCATGCTACTGAGGATTTGTTCATTAAGTCTTTTCCTATGCCAATGTCTTCCAGAGTTCTGCCTAACTTATCTTCCAGCAAGTTTAGTGTTTTTGTTTTTATGTTTATATCTTTAATCCACTTGGATTTTAATTTAGTGCATGGTGACAGATAAGGGTCTAGTTTTAATCTTTGGCAGGTTGAGATCCAGTTTTTCCAACACCATTTATTAAAAAGGCTATCTTTCCTCCAGTGGGGACTGTCAGCTCCTTTGTCAAAGAGGAGGTAGCTGAGTGCATCTGGAGTTGTTTTTGTGTCTTCCAATCTGTTCCACTGATCCTCAGGTCTGCTTCTTTGCCAGTACCATGCTGTTTTTATCACAGTGGCTTTGTAGTATAGTTTCAAATTGGGAATTGTTATAACCACTGCCATGTGTCTGTTGCCTAGTATGGCTTTTGCTATTCTAGGTCTCTTCTGGTTCCAAATGAATTTTTGGATTCTTCTTTCTAGTTCTGTGAAGTATAGTGTTGGGATTTCAATTGGTATTGCATTGAATCGGTGTAGCAGTTTTGCTAATATGGCCATTTTCACTATGTTGATTCTTCCTACCCAGAAGCAGGGGACATCTTTCCATTTTCTTAAATCCTCCTCAATCTCTTTTTTCAGCGTGCTGTAGTTTTCAGTGTAGTGGTCTTTTGCTTCTTTTGTTAGGTTGATTCCCAGATACTTCATTTTTTTGGGTGCTATTGTGAAAGGAATTGTTTCCCTAATATCTCTTTCATTGAGTCTGTTATTTGTGTACAAGAAGGCTATTGATTTTTGGGTGTTGACCTTGTATCCAGCTACTCTGCCAAAAGTGTCAATTAAGTCAAGAAGTCTTTTGGTGGAGTTTTTTGGGTCTTCAATGTAGAGTATCATATCATCAGCTAATAATGACAGTTTAGACAGTTTTATTTTTACAGCAAGATAAAAATGAAGACCAATCTGTAAGAATGAGGAAAGGAAGGTAGAATTGGAAGCTGAGGAAGTTAGGACGCACTTGGGAAAAATAAACATAACCATATTGAGTTTTGTCTGTTCTTGACCACAGCTGAATTCCTCATGACTTAAGAAATCATAAGTGGGGAAATCTTATGTTTTTGGAGCAGCCTAGTAAGGGTAGTAAGAAGTCTGGGCATGGTTGAATAGCATGGTTATGATAAACAGAAGTGAAGGAGCTTTGACCAGAGAATTGGGAAACTTGGGTTAATTTTTTTCCTCAACTGCCATATAGCTTATATGACCTCATATAGGTCACTTCACCTATGGATATTATTTAATTGACTTGTGAAAGGATAAAGCCACATTGATTTATCTCTAAAATTCCTTTTAATTCCAGAATCTATGACACTGAAGGACTGGTATAGAATCTAGGTGAATAAGAAAAGGGTAAACTGAAATGTCAGGGTTAGTAATTGATAAGAAGGCCCAGGTGGGTGGTATACAGGTTCATTCTGGACACTCGGCTCCTGCATCTCAAGTCTTTCCTGGCTTTGAGTATTTTTCCTGCATTCATAAAAAGAAAAGAAAAAAAAGATTAGTTTATCTTTTGTATAGCAGATAGTATGGCTATTGAAAACTTAAGCTATTTTTGACACACAAAATGAAATATTAATTTTGGTTTTGCATATCTAAAATGCTCATTAACATATCAAAAATATTTTGTTTTTGGGATCTAATTTTTCTGCTTTTGAGCAGAAAATAACAAAGACTTTTGCTTTCCTATGTCTACCATACCATTACATTTTGGAGCAGCCAACTAGGTTGCTTGCATATTCTGTTAAAGAACTAGTTAATCCATAATTCAGCAGGTTCTTGGCTTCCAAGTTGCCTTATTGACAAGCTTGAAGAAAGTAGATGGAAGTACTTAGCACTCAGCATTATAAAATGGGAAGAATTAAATAAAGCAGCTTCAATATTAAACTCAGACTCCTATGAAGCCTCCCTTTAGTTACGGGGATTTTGAAATGATGGACAGACTAAACCAAAACTCATAATCCTTTTACATTCTCCTACACCTACCTAATAAGCTTTAAGAGCCATTTCTTTATAGAGTCTGGGATATTCCCATCTTTCTCCAGGCTTTTCTGTGTATAGCTTATAAACGCTTTACTGTTTCCACTAAATACTTTGTTATTTAAAATAGCATAAAAGAGAATATATGTTTATATACATGTTGGTGCATTTTGACTGTAATAATACCCGTAGCCTGTTGGGAACTTCATATTAATAATAATTTCAGAGGAAAGCTTTTTTAAGAAAAAAGCTCCAGGCTTAGCTCTAATGAGGCATTTGAAAAGAAGGGGGTTGGTATATTTGTGTGCATAATGAAAATATCGAACCCTTTGGGATGTTATGAACTATGGTGTACTAATAAGTGATCTTTCCATTTCAGTATTTCAGCAGACATCTTTGTACCCCTGATGTACCCTTGCAAAATGCCTTTAGCTCATATTCCCTTTTAAATATTTCTGTCTCCCGACATTTGCCCCTAGAGGTGGAGATGTAATAGGGTGAATCTGATGGACAAAGGAAGACAGTACAAAAAAGCAGACAAATTTGGTGGCTTAGAATAATGAGTCCATTTTCAGCTGAGCTATGTGGTTCATATGAATTAATTAACCCCTTACAAGCATTTGTCTGACAATCCTAATTCTCATTCAGTTCAATGAGTTTTATAATTATCATTTAACTAAATAGCACTAAAAACTGTTTATATCCTACCATTAAGGAAGTTTTATAGAATTCTCTTCTTATAAATCATCTGAAGTTGTTTACAATTTGCAGTAGTTTTATTTTTCTTCTGGTTTGTGCTTGGGTGGCTGTTTTTCTGTTTTAAAAAGTGTTTTCATAGTGCTAATTATAGAATATGTTCTAGAGTTTGGTTAGCCTTATAAGGGTAAATGACCTTAGAAAAGAACATTTTCACATTTTAATTGGAAGAACGGAGATTTAAACTATTATCTATCATGTTAAACAAAATGAATCCAGTGATGCTAAATGGATATAGAATGATTAATTACTCATTCTTAAGACCTGTGCTATTTAGTTCCTGGTGATAAGCTGGTGATAAAACACTTTTATCCAGAACAACAGAAATAAGAATAATGTGTTGACAATGCTGGAAAACAGTTTTGAGAACACTAGAAAAATATGTTTGCAATAGGAATATCTGGGACATCCTCTACCTGCATACATAATTGCTTTTGATTTTTTTCTTTCTCTTTTTATAAATTATTTTATCTTTACATTGAAGGTATATAATATAATGACATTCACTATTGGAAATTTTCACCATTACATAGTCCTTCTTGGTTCTTATTTTGTCCCCATTCCTCTGCCATCCTTTCAACCCCTCCAATAAAAAGAAAAAATGGAAACAAAGTCTTTGTAGATTAGGGGTGGAGGAATTGCTTTTCATTTTGATACTGAAAGTTAAGGTAATATTAATAAACATTTAATTTAATTAAGCCTTTTCTGATTGCAAGGGACGAAAATGTATTTAAACTGAGTGTTTACTGAAGAGATGCAGAGATGAAGTCAAGGGACTTCAGGGCAGGAAATATCATACATCAAAGCCTGGATTCCTGGAAACGGGAACTGTGCTCTCCATTCAAGGTGGGAAGGAATTCATGGCCTGAAAGCAAGTGCTTGAGGGAATACTTTACATATCCTGGTCTGATTGCTCCTGCTACCTTCTGATGAACACTTTTGGGTCTCAGATACACATTTTTATTAGAAAAAAATGTTACTTGCTGTTGTTTGTTTGTTTTGCTGCAGACCAAATGGCTCCCCTTTAGGTCATGTTCCTCGCCTGGTTAGACAGCTATTACTATTTGTGTTATATGTTACCTAATATGCACAACCCTGTTAGACAGGTTAAAGAATAGTGCTACATACTCCATTTTATAAAAGGTGAATCTGAGACAAGAATAATTAAATAACATTTCCTATATTATCCCATAACTCCAGGCTGTATGCTCTGAACTAGCACACCCTATTGACAGGTGCTGTGTGTTTCTAGTGTTTGACCTAACCCCAATATGAATGACTTGGAGTGAATAGCTTAATCTTGCTACATATCTAGCAATTCCATGAACAGTTTAAAAATGATTTTTCTGATCTTTAAATTGACAACAAAAAGAAGAAATGAAAGCACAATAACATTATCATAGGGCATGTGTGATGCAAGGAGTAGAAATCTATTTAAGTGTGTAGGGAGATTCAATTCAAGTAGAGTGAAGGAAGAGTTATTCATGTATATGAGAGGCATGAAAGGACAAAATACATTAGCCAGGCCACAGAATGTCTTGGACTGAAACATTGTGTATTTTTCCAAAGATCATCATTTTGGCTTCACAGATAATACTTTAAGGACATTAGCATATGCCAAGTACTGTACTAGGACAATTTAGATGCTCCAAGGTCTCCATTTCCTAATCTGTTTTTTTTTTTCTGGAATCCTCACACTTGCATGCATGTATAAGCAAACAAACATATATGCATTTATTTGTACTTTCCTGAATATACTCTATTATTTATAATAAACCAACCAGAATTTATCTAAATAAATGTTCTACAGTACCTTGAATTTGACCTAGAGAAGAAATTGAGTACAGTATCCATCATTTCTTCAGTATTACATCTGGCATTTAACCAAATATTAATATTTAACAGTTGATTACTCAGCTGATTTATCCTATTTGGCTTTGAAATATTTGTTTTTGAAAAATAAGGTATGTCTAAAATAAAAAAATTTGCTCTCATTGAAACTAAACAGAATAATATGAGGCTAATTATAAAGATATCCCAAAGAAATGCTTCATAAAGATGTCATTGAATGATAAAACCTTGCTTACATCTGTTAAATCTTGCTTAAATCTGTAGCTTGCAAATAGCTACATTGAAAGGGATAGATCTTATTTACTAACATATGTATGTTATTTTAAAAATTGTATATAGGAACCAAATTATTTAAAAGCATGCAAGACACAAATGCCTAGTTAAAATTATAGTTAGCCAGTTGAAAGACTTAAAAACTATTTGGGTTAGACTCTTTACTGAAGTGTAAAAAGGAAAATGGTTCTCTCTTTGTGACCTATAATCACTATACTTCTCTTTTGCCCATTTAGAAAAAAATATGAATTGAAGTATTTGGGACATTTGAATTTAGAGCCTTTAGAAAGAAAGGGAAGAACACCTGTCACAGACCTGCTCCTGCACCATCAAGTTTTTTTTTCAGTACTGAGAAATGAGCTCAGGTCCCTTCTAATGAGCTACATCCAAGTTGTTTTTATTTTTTTATTTAAAGACAAGGTCTTGCTAAGTCTCTAAATAGCTCAGGCTTGAGTCAAATTTGTGATTCTTCATCAGCCTTCCAGACTGCTTGGATTACAGCTTTGAATCACCATGCCCAGCTTAATCTTTGTTTCTTGTTTTGGCTGTTGTTGTTCTACCAAAATACAGCCAAAATCCCTAGGGGGTTTAATTGGGGTTCAGTACAACAGATTTGATGTTGATGACTGCTTGGATTCATGTTGCTCTTTAGATGTTGTCTTTTTTGGCCAGGGATTTAGCTCAGTGGTTCAGCTGCCTTCTTTGCAAGTTCAAGGTCTGGAGTTTGATCCCCGGTGTTAAGAAAAAAAAAAGTTGTCTTATTATGGTAGCTATGCATCTTGAGGGGATATGTCTTAGTTACTTTCTCACTGGTGACAAAAAAATAACCAACATCCAAAGTTAAAAGAGGACAAATTTTGTTTAGCTCACAGTTTGTAGAGGTTTCAGTCCATAGTCAGCTGCCTCCCGAGTACAGCAGCCTGGCAGAAGGGCATTGCAGAGGAGAAACAGTCTGTGGCATGGCAGGCAGGAATCCAGAATCAGTAGCATTGAGCCTCCCTTTCATTTTATTAAATTCAGACAAAAAGCCTATTGGTTGGTGCCACCCACACTCAGGGTGGGCTTTTCTACTATCCACACCTAGAACTGTGCCAAACCAATCAGTGGACTTATTTAGTTATCACACACCCCTAATCCATATTCACATACCCTATATCCAGCCACCTTCAGAAAGACCCACTTATGAGCACATAAGCCTTTGGGAGACATCTAGATACAAGCCATAATAAGGTTGTGTGTGTGTGCTCATTTCGGCAGCACTTATACTATAATAATAAGGTGTGTGTGTCTGTGTAGATATGTTTCTGTACATTTATTCTTCTAATTCAAAATCACTGAATTAATTATGCTTTATTTAAGCATTAATTTGATAAAAGCATTACAAATATTTTCATCCTGGGAATTAACAAACCTTAATTTATGTAGTTGCTTTTTTAAAAAAAAGAATTAATCCATATTAGTCATTTTAGTGTCCAAGAGAAGTGAAAATAATTTAAAAGTGAAATTAGAATTATTTATAAGGATTAATATTAGTATAATTTGACATATACAATAATCATGATAATCACAGGAATTTGTAACTGTACATAACACATCTTAAAGCTTTTATTTTCCTTTCCATTCCCCTCCCTTCAATCCTTCTTCCCCTCTCCCTTTACACAAGTTGTTTCTATTGTTTTCCTTCAACTATTTTTTCTTATTCCCTCCTTCCCCTAACTTTATTCCCCTTCCCATTTGAACATTTTCTTGCTGCTTTCCAGTATCTATAATCTAATTTGCTTCTTATTTACCCTTTGGATTTCTCATATTTAAATGTGTATCTGATTTACTAAAAATTATATTCTCAAGATACATCCAGCTACCTAAAAATGTCTCAAGTTTATTCTTCTTTATGGTAGTACCGTACTCCATTCTATATAAAAAGCACATTTTCTTTATTCAGTCATCTGTTCATGAGCTGTTTCCAATATCTAGCTACCACATATTATGCTGTTATAGACTTCAGTGTGTCACCATGATAATAATGTTTTTAACTCTTTTCAGAAGACGACTAAAAGGGTAAGAGCTGTGTCAAATGCAACCTCTAATTTTAGTTTTCTGAGGAATCTCCATACTAATTTCCATGTTGATTATACGAGTTTGCACTCCCATTGAGAATAGAGAAGGGTTTCTTTTTTCCCCACAGCTTGCCAGCATTTGTTATTGATTGATTTCTTGATGATAGCCATTCTTTCTCCAGTCGATGTTATCTCAGTGTTGTTTTAATTTGCATTTCTTGAATGACTAGTGATGTTGAAAATTTTTTCATATATTTATTTGCTGTTTGTTCCTCTTTATCTGAGAAATATCTATTCATTTCATGTACCCATTTTTGGATTGGATCTTTAAATTTGAGGAGTCGGATTTATTTTAGTTCTTTGTATATTCCACATATGAGTGTTTTGTCTGAGGAATACATAGTAAAATTTTTTTTGCCTGGTGGATTCATTCTGTTGGGATTTATGGAGTTGATGCCTTTTCTAGACTATCCTTCATAACTTTTTTGAGTGCTGGTTTGGAGGTCATTAATTTCTTCAGTTGTTCTTTTTATCATGAAAATATCTTATTTCTCTATCAATTTTGAAAAATTATTTTGTGTTGTACATCAATATGGGTTGGTGATTGTTTTCTTTTAGGGCTTGAAATGCTTCACTCTAAACTCTCCTGACTTAATGGTTTGTGTTTACAAGTCTTCTGTGATTCTGATATGTTTTCTTTTATAGGTGATTTGTTTCTTTTCATATTCTTTACTTGTGTTGAATTTCTAGAATCTTCACTAATATATGCCTTGGTGTTGTTTTTTTTTTTTCCTTATCATGGCTATTTTGAGTTCTATATGCTTTACTTATGTGTATATCAAATTCTTTTTCCATGTTTGAGAAATTTTCTGGTATTACTTCAGTGAACAGTTAATGTTCTTTATACTATCTTTTGATTTTTCATTGATTCCAGTTAATATAGTATTATTCCTCTTTGCATCATCTATCAGCTTGTGAGCTTTTTTTTTTTTTTTTGGTAGTCTCTTGTTATTTTTAAGAAGTCTTTCATTTGATGATTGCTAATTACAAACCTTTCTTCCAGATCTGATAGTCTGTCTTCACACTGATTAATGCTGTTGTGTATACTTGCAATAGAATTTCTAATCACCTGGAAATCTGTTTGAATCTATGTTATGGAATCTAATTCTTCCCTAAGTTTGGCTTTCATGCTTTCCATCACTCTGAAGCACCTCTATATTTTTTCTATCTGTATCTACTCTAGATTCACTAAACATGCCCTTCATTATGGTCATCATCTCTTTAGTTATGTGCGTAATTATTTCTGCTTTTTTTCCTAGAGACACATTCATCTGTTTTGTTACTTCTACTGCTACCATTTCAGAAAGTTAAGCTAGTTTACTTTCAATTTCTTCTACCTGAATGCCTACTCGATTTACCTCAGATGAGCTGGAGATCCGGAATTGCATCATGCTTTTCTATTTTCTCATTTTCTATTTTTTAAATTTGCTTTCAGATTTGATGCTTGTAAATTGCTTACAGGAGGTAGCTTTATTACTAGTATCAAGACCTCTTTAGGAAATTTTCAGAGCTTTCTTCTAGTTGTAGCTGGCTTTTGGCTTTTGAGTCTGTCCCAAGATCCTGCCTCTTCAGTTTGGTAGGGATGAGAGGTTGCTTGGTACTGGTCTATGATCGCTTCTTGGGCTTTTGGCTAAGATCAAGTGTGGTACTGGTCTATGGTATTGTTTATGGCCCCCAATCTTCATAGTGGCATAAAAGGAAGAACAACTGATAGCAATAACTATGCCATCTTGACTGAAGTAGTAAATAAGTAATAACCATAGCATCAAGCACAGTCTAGAAAATGACAAACTTGGTAACTGCTAATTAGCCACCTTTAGCCATAGGTATAAGATTTATTGTTTTCTAAAAAAATCTAAAGCCAGAAAATTGTATACAGTAAATATCCACTCAATAGAGTGAATTTATCCTCTGGGAAGAAAGTTTAAAGGAATAACAGGAAATATAGAGAAATAAAAGAAGAGAAAGAGATTAGAAACAAGGCAAAAGGACAAAGGAAGATTACACATGCTTCAGGAAACTGGTGAAGAAAAAGGAAGGAGGGAAAAACAAGAACAAAACAAAAGAACTAAAATAAGGTTCATACTCATGAAAAAACAAAAGAAAAGAAAAAAGAGAGAGAAAGAGATTTCTCTATGATTTCAAGCTTGTGGTTATCTTCTAGGGTCTACAGTTTTGTAGTAATGATCAGTTCAAGGCATGTCTTCATTGCCATTGGTAGACAAATGAAGCAGACAAAGTCCAGATGTATTCTGGGTGACCCCAACAAGCCTGCAGTAGGATTAGTGCTAGATAATCCCAACAAGCCTGTAGTAGGATTAGGGTTGGGTGCCAATTCTGGTACTTTTAACTCCATATAACCTCTGGTTATGGGGTTGAAATCTGAATTTTTCTGTTTACAGTATTCAAAGTGTCTGATGCCAGCCTGACTTTAGATCCTTAGATCCTTATATCCATAACATTGGATATCTTCCGTGGTTGTCTGTCACTCAGTCACCACAGGATTTCAGCACCAGAAACCCTGAGATGCCAACCACAGCTGCTCCAAGTCTCTGGTTCAGTTGGCCCCTCCCTAACATGGCATCTGATCCAGCACGCTCTCCAGGGGCAAAAGCAGTCACTTGGACTGGAGTCACTTACCAGCTGTGTAGCACATAAATGTGCTGCTCTGTTCCACTGATGCCTTTCTCCCTGGAGACCTTTGGAGTTTTCTGCCCTCATTCTCTCTCTAGAGTTTCAATCCTCCTCTCTCAGGCCATGAACCATGAGCCAGAAAGAAAGTGTAGTTTTCCCTCTTCTTTTTTTTTTTTTTTACCCCAGTACTGGAGATCAAAATCAGGACCTTCTGTCTGCAAGCTGAACTAAATCCCCAACCCCTCCTGCTCCTTTTGAAAAATATTAACTATAGTTTCCATGTACTAAATTACTCAACTCCTAGAATCCTCATTTAATTCCAAAGTAAGTCACTTGTTTCTAGAAAACTAGTCATATGTGATAATTTCTTTTTGTTGGTGTTACATGAAGATTTGAAATAAATGTATAAATCTATAAAGGTCTCCCTCCTTTTAGACTTAAAATTAGTATAGAAGCATCCTCTAAATATGATGCCTGGACTCCCTTTGTATAGGGCCTATTTCTTGATGTTAATCACAATCCTGACTCACTTTTATCTATTCTTATGTTTCCCTTCTCTGTTATGTATTTATAATCTGGCCCTAATGGCAAAAGAAGAAACAAAAAATATTAAAGTATACATAAGAGGAACAGTAGTTTAAAAAATATATATATAATATATAGTTATATATAGTTAAACTATATATATATTATAATCTATGAGGAAATAAGGAGAAAATTTGCATATATACATGTGTCCATATATTATTTTCATATGCCACAATTTGCCAACTTTGGAAAATCATAGCAGAGACAGTATATTTTCCATGGGAATATATAATTAGATGATTAATCTAAACCAGGAAGAACGTGATTTGTACTGATTTACAGAGGGACATTAAAAAGTGTAAAATCTGTTTGACAACATTCCTGTTGAGATTGGTCTCCAATAAATGTTCTTAGTGGCATTTTAAGGCAATACCACAGAGGGACATTAAAAAGTGTAAAATCTGTTTGACAAAATTCCTGGTGAGATTGGTCTCCAATAAATGTTCTTAGTAGTATTTTAAGGCAATACCACTTTATTTAGAACACCTTGGCTTAGAGTTTTTGCCTATAGTAAGACTTAACTTCATTCCTTATAAGGGGATGTATAAAGGCTCCGGGATGAAGGTTCATTAGGTTAGTCTGTAAGAACTGTCAATCAAGTGAGCTATCAGAGGAATATGTTTTTAAAAAACAGATAGAAGTGAAAATTTCCCACTTTTGATTATTCTGCATTGTATCCATCCTGCCATTACATTCTCAACACCAGAGACCATTCTTACTAAATAGTAGAGCATTAGGCCATTATAATGCTATGAATATCAGCTTGGCCTCTGTCACTTATGAGCATGGTTTCTGTTCTTTGTAACCATCATGTTCATCTAGGATGACTAGGATAGTATGATTGTCAGAGTATACAAGTCTGTAAGGAGATAGGAACCTGTTTCATACTAATCAGCCTATCTTTTCACAAAGACAGAAATATAGGAGGTTTTTGATATTTATTTATCATAGCTGAATACCAAAACAAACCATGCTGCAAATCTAGTATATATGGGGACTTTATCACCCCAACCCGCATCCTTCTTAGAGTAATAAAACTTGACAAAATAATTTATTTATTTTACCATTTTATATTTCACATTTTATTCAGCAAGCTTATATTATTTAAGTTTGATTTCAGTCTATCCTTTTGTTGAGCATGAATAGAGTACTTAAAAAGATTTTTAAAAATAAAGATTATCGCTTGTGCAGGAAACCAAGATTTGGAGTTACATCATTAGATATTGTGTGAGCATTTTAACACTAGCACTTTAGTTAGTACATATTAACTATTTAGGTGATTGTGATACTAAGATTATATTCATGTGACATGTCACTAAATCAAAATGCAGGTAATTTGTTGCTCATACCTGCTATAACTGGAAAAGACTGACAAGTGGCACAGTTTGTCTTATTACTTAGGCAAGAAACCCTGATGGTGATGGTGTACAGGCTCTAATTATTAGCATAATCAGTACAATGTGAATATATAATAAAAATTATATAGTTTTAAGTCTATGACAGAATTGTTATAGTTGCATTTATGAATCAATATTCATTTCTAATATCTTGAGTCAGTTAATTCTTTATGAAACAGTACCTTTCCCAAAGTGGAGATAGAGAAAATCTGTTTCATTAAACAGTTGATTTTATTTCCAGGTGGCATCTATTAAGACAAACATCAAGAAAAGGCCACTGACCAAAATATTGATTCCCTGGCTGACATCTGGAAGAAAAATAAATTTATGTTTAATGGAGTAGACTGTCTAAATCCCTGTTTTGAGAAGAGTACACATTCATGAATATGTATTCATTCCTGAATTCAACAGATTATAATAGTGAAAGACATCCATATCGTACAAAATAGCATGTATTCATTAACTTATTACTTTCCAAAGAAACACACAAGAATACAGCTTGAGATAGAGTGATGAATAACCAGTTTTTTCCTTTATTGTGTGACACATTCATCATAACTTTGTGATAACCAATAAAATACAAATGTATATTATCTGTGGTCTGTTGAAATTTTTATTTCAAGTTATTCATTATTCTAGGGTGCAGAATAATATTTATTTACATATTTCAGATAATTTTTCTATTCTTTTCTGCAATAGTAAATTTTCCCTGTACAGTGAAGGGTAATCAAATGTCAACTGCAGAAATGACCTTAGTGATTTTTTTTCAGCTTTAATTGATTTTATTGGTACATTTTAGGGATACAGTACAGTTACATCCATTGTTGGGATCTTGTACCTCTACATGACAAGTCTTGGTTCTCATTTTTTCCCCTTATCCCTGCCCTCCCTTCACCCCCTCCTCATCTACAACCATTTTATTTCCATCTTTTCATTATCTCACATTTTTTTCTTTTCCCTTTTTACCCTTCCCCTACCCATCCCACCTTCACTACACCTTTAGCTCCTTTCTTCCCATTTCTCAATGTCAGTAATCTTATTAGGATCTTCTGTATTATTGCAGATTATTCACACCAGAGAAACTATTCGGTATTTACACATGTGTGCCTTATTTATTTCACTTAGGAGTATATCTTCAATATGTATCCATTTTCCTATGAATGAATCTATTTTCTCATTCTTTATGGCTGTGTAGTATTCCATTTTATAGAAAAACCACATCTTCTTTATCCAGTTTCCAATGGATGGGCAAATGGGCTGTTTCCAAGTTTTAGCTATTACAAACTGTGCTGCTATAAACATGGGTGCGCATACTTCTCTGTGATATGATTCTTTTAGTTCTTTTGGAAAGATACCCAGCAGAGGGATGGCTGAGTCAAATAGAACCTCCAGTCCAAGCTCTTTGAGGTATCTCCATATTGATTTCCATAGTGGTTGCACCAGTCTTGCACTCCCACCAACAATGGAAAAGGGTTCCTTTCTCCCCAAAACCCCGCCAACATTTGTTATTGGTTGATTTCTTGATAGCAGCCATTCTTTGTGGGGTGAGGTGGAATCTCAGTGTTGTTTTCATCTGCATCTCTACCTTAGTGATATTTTAAACTGGATTGTAAAATACAATTTTTTAAAAGATAGGCAAATGGCAAGAGTTTTTAGAAACATGTATTTCACTAATTCTTCTGTATTTCTGCCTAAGGCTTTCTGGTAAAATGTATACTTTATGCCCCTTAATACAGACTTGGTGATAATTAATCAAATATATGCTTGAAAAGAAAGTACAGACTTCAGAAGAAAACAAATATATTCTACAAAGTATTTCTAGCTTCTTTTCATCTGACGTTATATGCCTACTATGTGTGCAGAAAATTCTACAAAGCGTTAATCAGAATACAAATGGCATCATAGACATGATACTTTTCCCCTTAATGAGTTTTTATTTTATTTTATATGTTGTTATTATTATTATTATTATTATTATTATTATTATTATTATTATTATGTAGCAGGAATCAAACTCAGGACCTTGTGCTGCTGACAGGCAGGCACAGTGCCACTGAGCTAAAGCCCCGGTCCCTGCATGAGTTTTTAAAAAATATATAGTATTCGTTATTAAAAGGACTAATGTAAACTAAAGATAGAAGCAACAGGGGAAACCATGTTTGTGCCATATATATTCCACATAAGTGTGTAATATATGTGTAATATATAATTTTCCCATATTCAAATTCATCAACATTTTTAAGAACCTCGCTAAACTGAAACATCCAGAAATACCTGGGACATTTTAGAGTAGTGATTGCAAGTAACTGGTATAGTACTAACATTTTTCTGCCTTTGAATATACAAGGTTTTGTATTCTGGTTATTTCAATTTTACTCTGTAGGACCTCAACCCTTCAGAGAAATGTGATTTTTTTTATCCTATTGGTATTTTACTACTAGGATATTTTGGGAATTCTGTGAAGTATATATCTGGAAGTATAAACCTGATTTTATTATTAATCCATTCAGAAAGTATTTATTGGGAGGTAGCACTACCCAGGATAGAATATTTGGAGATAATGCAACATAATAAAGATTTTAAGCCTTTGTAAAAAAAAACAAAACAAAGCAAAAAAAATCATGCAATAGCCTCAGCTCCAAAGTGTGTGAAAGTTATTAAATATAGCTGGAGGAATCCCCCCCCCAGGCCATGAGAGTGAGTATGCTTGTTCTAGTTTAGAAAGGCTTCCAAATATATTATTTACTAAGGAAGTCTCATTTTGAATGCTACACAGAAAATTATGAATGAATATTATTAAGAAGTGACAAAAGTATTATTTCAGCATTCCAAGGGTGTGGGAATGAGTTTGGAAATGAATTGAGAAATTAGAAAGAATATTTGTTAACTATTGTAGAGAATAGAGGCACTGCTAGGAAAGTTATGTTTTTCTAGCTTTTCTCAGCAATGATTTGTCCTCTCTCCAAGAACTTTGCCTTTAAAGGAATGATCTCTTGATGAGATAGCTTTAAAATGAGAGAATGAAACTAGACAATGCAGATTTAGGAAGAAAGGGAGGTTCAAGAGGTATGTCCTTTAGTAGAGCTGGTTGACAATAACTTGTATTACTGATATTCTACACACAATAACCACAGAATAAAAGTTACTCACACAGGCCTGTGCCCTCTTTTTTTGCTTACTCTCTGTATCCTGAAAATTATAAATTTGTGCCACCTGCTCAGAGTCATTCTCCTAAAACAGTTGAGTTAGAGTTTAAAACAAGGAAAGGATGAAGGAATTTAACATTTATTGTCTATTGTCTTTTGCATTTGCACTGTGTTAAGTATCATAGGAACACCAATTCACAGAATTTTACAACCTACCCAAGCATTAGGTTTTCTTTTCCCAAGTTTATATATGAAGTAATGGAGGATTAGAGAAGTTAAATAACCTGGCCAAGGTCACAGCTGGTGAATGAATGAATCAGAGTATGAACACCAGTTTGTATAATTCTAAACCACATACTATTTCCTCACAATGTTGCCTCTTACTTAAGGGCTGATACAAAAAGTTCATGAAATTTCTCAGATTTTCCTTAGTCATATTGCTAGGAACACTTATAGTTGGATTTTTAGTTCTTATCTTGAATGTGACTAGTACTATAAAATATTTTTAAAGAACTAAGTGATTGGTGGAAATATTCACTGGAATACTTTTAAGAGTTTTCATATCATAGAGTTGAAAAATTCATGCTGTATTCTAGGCATTATTGATCCTGAATCTTGTGCAGGTAGATATAAATCCTGCTTTTAAAGATCTCTCCTGAAAATAACACTCCAGGCTTTTCTACAGTAATTTACCTTAGTACTGAAAAGATTACAGCTAGTTATGTGCACATTGTTAGGAGCAATGACATAACAATTCCAGTGAATCGAATCAATAAAATAATAATATCTTTTAAAATTATAATCTTCAAAGGGTCTTGGAAATTACTTACAGAAAGTTCATGTCATTTTTTATCACTTCTCTAAGAAAGGCATTTATATTTGAATATTTAAATAATCAAGTATTACTTTGCATTTGTGTTCCTTTTAAGATTTAAACCATAGATCTTTACCTTAAATGTAAATTAATGGAATATTGAGAATTGACAACATTTTAAAAATTATCACAATTGTTTTCAAAAACTTTACTCTTCAGTGCAAGTATCCTATCCTATATTTTATTCTGTATCGTAAGTGCTTGCTTATTTGTTCTTCTAACAAAATTGAACAATAGGAAAGCAGGCATTATGTCTTATTCATTACAGTCTCTAGTGTTTAGCATAATAGCATAATGCTTGACACACAGAAGTGATCTATAATTATCTTTTGAATTAATTAATTTCTCCAGTTGATTCAGCATAGACAGGCTTTTCACCAACTTTCTCACAAATGCAACCTGATAATTCACATTTTTCTATCTTTTTTTTCTTTTTTTTTTGTACCAGGAATCCAACTCAGGAACTTGTGCTCACGAGGCAGGCAGCAGAACCACTGAGCTAAATCCTCACCCCCTCATTTCTATATCTTGGTGCATATTCTTTCTTTCACCTGAAATACTCTTTATGTCTCTTCTTCCCCTGTATAAATCCAGTTATTTCTTCTATGTATAATTATTTGCTATATGAATTCTGTTCAACTATTGTAGCTATTATATCCTCTTAAAGCCCAGACTCTTTTAGGCCCTTTGGGCTGTCCCACACCCTTTAGCCCTTTGCTATGTGCTTTTACATTATTTGCTAGTCTTTTAATGCTTATGTTCTTATTTTATATGGCTGGAAAAACAATCAAAATAAGAACAATGTTTTATGGCATGAAATTAAACTTTAGGGTTTTGCCACATAGCCATATTTATTCATTTACATATTATCTATGGCAGAATTGAATAATTGTGACAGGTACCATATAGCTTGTAAAGTCAAAAATATTTAGTGGCTGTCCCTTTTTAGAAACAAAGTTTGTCCACTGCTGAACAGTGAATACATATTGGATAAATAATTCATTTTGTGACTATTACTTAGGAAACAAAATACTCTGAAATCATTGGCAATTATGTTGCCTTAACTAAAGAAAAGTAGTCATAAATGCAACTGTTAGAGCACAGGTTATTCTCATTTTCAGTTGGTGAAGTATGAAATTTTTCATTTTCTTATTCTCAGGTAAACTGATTTATAGTGCCCTTAGCAGTTTTCCTTCTTTGCAACATATGCAAAATGTCTCCCTGCAAAGGTTTTTAAGAACAAGGTAGATGATTATCATTTTGGGATGAACCAGATAACCTTTGGTATTGTGCAGCCCAATGATGCCCTGAATCTCCTGTGAATGTAAACCTTGCTTTATTAAAAATGAGAAATATGATTTGTGAAAATGCAGTCACCTCATTCCCAACAACTCCCTGATTCTCCTTTGCCAGTACTTCCTCCTGCCCTCCACTTTTGGCTTAATCTCATTCTTTTAATTAAATATGAAATAATTAAAGTTCACAGAGTTTAAACACAGAAGGCTTGATTTAGTGATAAAAATCTGTGGTTTGTCAGTTTTGCAAGGCATAATCCTGGCTGCAACCTTATCTGACAGGTAGCCTAGCAGGTCTGATGAAAACCAGAGCATCTCAACTTTTTAGGCATGACTTGGCACTTCTCTTCTGAAGCATAATTTATAATTGCCCTATACAAAAAAAGGTAGGGTTAAATAAGAGGTAAAGGTCCCCTTTTGCTTTGGCACAATTAATTCATTTATTATGGAGTTGTCACTGAATAGCCTACAAGGTACATGAATATATTACAAATGGGAAGAAATTCCCAAATATAGCTTATTTGATTAATGTAAATTATTCCTATACTCACTGAATATGTAAAGTATGTAAATTTAGTCCGCTGTCAAAAGGTAGTTCTGTGTCTTTAATTTCTGCAGCAGACAAGGCCTGCTGCATTCTATACTGCATTTTCAGAGAGGTAATACTAATGACAGCTTGAGCATTTACTGTAATGAGCCAGAAAGTTGTACTTTTTTATTCTTGTTTAGCTACTTAAAGTCATCTGAAATATAGATAATCTGTAGGAACTGTAGAGTTGAAGTAAGGCATGGGCTATCTTATTAATGTGTTTCTCAAAGCATGTTTAGAATAAACCATCAGTTATTTAAAGAAAATGACTTGTCTGTGCTATATAGGTGACATACCATCTTGAAATGCCAGTTCAGACTTTGATTACCATGCCAGCTAAATAAATATAGTTGTCAAGCTGCGTCTCAGTAAGTCATTGGGGAAGTATTGTGATACATCTCAAACTGATCATAAAATAGCATTAGTATTGGAAACCTAAAGTGAACATGACCCATGTTTTTAAAAGTAAAGCTCTGTACACATCATCAGGAAAACTTTAGAAATAGTCCTCTGTGCATTATACTATATATAAACTTTAACTCAATTCAGCTCTCCTTGTTAAAACCAACACATGAATATTTAAGACAAATTTCCTATCTAAGCTTTTCATTCCAAATGAAATGTCTGTATTTTCTCATTGAGTTGAGTGTGTTTAGAAATAAATCACAGCACATTAATATAAAGATTTAAAAAGTCATGCCCAAATATTGGCTAAAGTCATGAAGTACTTACTCATAATTGACTATGGTGTTTTGCTTTGGTGACAAATTATAATTACTTTGCACATGGAGTCAAGAGGAATAGCAGTTTTGCATGTTAATGGTAGAAAGTAAACATTTACAAAACCCACTTCTCTAGCTAGAAATTTGCATAACAAACTAGCAAAATTCACCTTAGACTTGTGTTGGCAAAATAGCAAAGGAGTAGACACTAAACTAAAAGTCCTTCGAGCCATCACTGTATATATAGTCCATGCCTGGATCTTATCTAATCTTATTAAATTGTATGTCTTCTGAGGACTGATATTCAATCAATATATAAGCACTTAAAAGTGCTTTTATTCAGAACCTGTAGTATGAGATGTGACTTCAGAAAAGCCTGAACTATAGAATTAATTTTTTCACTTGAATGAGTAATATTGTCTTTAAATATCTTTTTCAGATTAAATAATCCATTGTGTTAGAAAAACTTTGCAAGTGAATCAGTTGTACAGTTTTCAGAAGAAGAATCAAGTAATTACCTAATGAAAGCATACTTAGACTTGATAAACTATATTTCCTATAACTTTCTTATTGAAACTTTATATTGATCTGTATATGTTTTAGCAGAGAAGTAAAGTGTGGGAACTATTATAGAATTTAGATGTAATGACTAGGTAATAGGAACTTTTCCAATTACAGGGCTTCATGAAGTTTGTAATTAAAAAAATAGCATAGAGCTCTTCTTCTCAGTTATATCATAAATGACAAAAACTCAGCTCTATAGGTGTATAAATCAGTGATAAGGGGAAGAGTGACTCATCTAGTAGCTATGCATATGAGGAGTTTTCCAAAGTTATCTTGCACTGTGACTTTCTTATAAGGGAGAATCTTTCCTGAGAATGAATTTTTCAGTATTGTCACAACCGTGTAAGTTCCCCTAAGCAGCATTATGTGCATACACTTAGCACATTCACGTCTTAATTTTTATTGCTTGTAAAGCCAAAAATTCTATTGTACAGTTAGAGGCTCGTGGAGATGAAATTATAATGCATTATTTGTCAAATTGTATTATTTTCAAAACATAAAAAATGACATTCTTCTGTGTCTTTGAACCTTTGATTATGTAATTTTGATTATTCTAAATCTGTATTTGGTTGTTCTGCAATTCTGTTTTCAAGCTGATCATGTTAAAATTTTAATTCACATCTAGACATATAGGTATACTTGAAATCACCTAATTTGAAATTGCAGTTTTTAGAGTTAGCTCTGAGAAATGTAATTATGTACAGAATATTTTGAATGAAATATTGAATAAATCAGTAGAAACATAGGTAATTTTTCCATGCACCTCCAAATAGTACATTTTGAAAGTAGTACTTTTTTACATTAAATTAAAATCTTCTATGTTTAGTAAACAAGAAGCTTATATTTATATTAGGTAAGTCAGTTTAAGTATTATTTCAACTATTTTAGAAAAACTAGACTCAGTTGATGATAATTTAATGCTGGTTGAAAAATAGAAAGATAAGTAAATTCTTGAATTCTTCTTATAATTTCTTATCATTTTTTCAGTTTTTGTTTGTTTCATTAAATATTTAGCTATGATTGAATGCCATTATACCACAGTGTCGTTTAAGACCAATGATTGTTTTTAGTTCCATTGGTAGTAGTCCTTTTTAATCTATCAAGCATTTTCTGTTAAAGAATAAAAGAGAGCTTTGACTTGAAAACTGACTTTTAAGCTATTTCAGACATTGGTTGTACTTAAAGCAGGCAGTGCTCTCCCTTTTCCCCTTTCAGAATCAGTAATGCTGTATATTACATTTTTGAAACAAGAAAAGGTGAACTATATATCATAATTCTCCTTTATATAGGCAGTCTGTAAATTTTGAGTCCTTTCTCCCTGACCCCACCTCGATGAGAACTACTTTTCCACCATTAGTTTGTGAGCATCAGAGAATTGTAGCAGGCAGCACAGCAAAGCCAGGGGTGCATGTCTTTTGTTTGTTTGTTTGTTTGTTTGTTTTTGCTTTGTTTTTGGGACTGGGCATTGAACTCAGGTCCTTGTGCTTGCAAGGCAGGCCACTGAACTGCTGAGTTAAATCCCCAGCCCCAGGGGTGCACGTCTTAACTTTTGACTATGAAAGTATTGTTTTCTCAGATAACTGAAACGAAGTAAATCCATGTCCCAAGAAAAAAAGGTTCGAGAATCATTTTGCTTCCTGAGAGGCTTCAGAGGTCAAGGCAAAGGAGATAAAGAGGCTTGGCATCTGCTTCAGAATTACTTGTGACTGCTAGTCTTCTCTAATCTAATCTCTCTATAGTACATCATCAACATTCAGTCTATGCCTCATACTTGAAAGCAAAATGCTAGCTGAATTTCTTTAAAGTTGTACCCTTCATTTCTCTCTCTTGCATGTTTTTTGCAATTAACTTTGTGAGCCCTGGGCAAATCAGTTAACCTCTCTGGGCTTCAAAGGCCTCATCTATAAAATGGTGGTTTATAACAGATAATCTTTATGATCCCTTCCATTTCAAACATGCTATACTGTGAAACCTCAAGGTTGTAAACTATATGAAGGTAGAAGCTCTTTTTTTTTATTATTTTTATCTCCCCACAGGACTTAATGTGACTTTGAGTATGCTACCTTGTTCCTGGTGTATGGAGTAGAGAACAGTTTTTTAAGAGATCTCCAATATGTACTAAACTAGATTAGAAATGAGACATTCCATGAACTTCCTTATTTCCAAAGAAAAACCTGGCGGGGGATATATAATTGGGATGGGATTATGTAATCCCATATAGAGAAAAAATACTTTAATAATTCTCTATGAAAGTTTTATGAGTTGAATTATGTCATCCAAAAAGATGTGTTGATGTCTTGTCCCCTGTATTTATGAATAAGACTTACAGTATTTGCAAATAGGACTATACAAAGAAAGGTTTTTGCCTATGTTATCAAATCATAGTGGATTAGGGTGTGCCTTAAATGCAAAGAGTAGTATACTTATAAGAAGGCTATATGTTACAGCTTGTATTTAGATGTCCCCCTAAAGCCTCATGCAGTCATAGGTGGGTTTTTTTCAGAGGTGGATGGATTTAGAGTATGTGACTGATTCATTGTGTAATGCTAGGATTAAGGTCTAGGATTAAGGGTTTGAGTGATGTCTGCCCTAAGGACAGGTAGCCTGGATACATTATAAGGGACAGAAAGAGGTGTGCTGTTAGTTACTTGTAGTTGGACTTGTTACTTGCTGTCTTCTGCCTGCCATGGACTGTTTCTCATCTGCACTGCCTCTCTGCCATGCCACCCTACCTTAGAGCCAGCTGGTTATGGACTGAAACTATTACAAACTGTAAGCCCAAATAAACCTTTCCTCCTTTAACATTGGGTGTTGAGTATTTTTGTTTTAGCAACAAGAAAAGTAACTCAGACATCATATTAGATAAAAGGACACAAATACATATAGGAAGAATGTCATGAGACTGTGGAAAGACTGATTAGTGATGCAGGTGCAAGCTAAGGAATCCCAAGTATTGACAGCAAGCAGTGAAAGCTAGAGAGAAGATTGGAAAAAATTCTTCCTTAGAACTCTCATTGGCCTGAATTAGAATCATATTTATTATAGCTATTATGAGTCTCATAAGAAACACCTTCAACCCAGCATACCATACCCATAAGCCTAAGAGTAAGCTGCAAAAAGACTGTTTTGTTATCTTCCATTCATTATCTTTCTTTATTTTAATGCAAGTTTTCTTTGTCCTGTTTCAACTAGCCACTTATAAAATTAAATACAGTACTAAAGACCTTTGAGCTTAAAAATATTTTTAGCCACAAAAAGAAAATGAATAAATCATTTTAAACTGTTTATTTGCCCATTGGGAATAACGTTTCTCCTATTCTGTACCTATAGAAACCTCATCCATATTTTCACCAACACATAGGTCAGATTTCTTCTACCTCATGGAGACATTGTCAGACACTTCCTTTTTGAAGTAATCTGCTTCTCACAGTTATATACTATAAACTTTTTGTGTAAATCTTTGAACACTTGCCTAATAGTAACTTCATTATGATTTTGTTTTGATATCTATATGTCTCGTTTAAAAATATTCTGCCCCTTGTTAAAGGTGGTAAGGCAGACTTCATTCTGGGTCAGGAGTACTATTACAATCAAGTTTTGTAGTAGGGGAACAAGATTGATAACTCCAAATACAAGTACAATGTGGAGAATTGTAGCTGAGGAGCATGACAGGTGTCCAGTGGATGGAAAATCGCTCAAAGAAAATATAAGAAGAAGGGGGATTCTGGCTAAAGTAACTTGACGGAATTCTTAATTGAAGATAATCCAGCGTCATAAGATATTCAGGGTGGATGATAAGGATTTTGATCAGATTTTAAGGGCAGAAGATTTTCACTAAATTAATCAAGCATAATTCTTGCTCAACTGTACTAAAGGAGCCATAGACAGAGCCCAAGGTCAGGTCTGGTCAAAACAGGAGCTCAGGTTTGGTCAAAAGAGAGTCTTTGTCATTATTTCCTCAATTATATTGTTTCTAGGGGATAAGGAAATATAATTTATATGGTTTTGTATCTCTGTACTCTTCATCCCTTCCCCACCCCTACACTTATGAAGAGCATTGTATGTGTATTGTAAGGTATATTATGATGAGTATTTTTTAAGATGGTAGAGTAATTGTGATAAGCAACAAGTTAATTCACTAATTAAACTGGTTCTAGTCACACTCATACAATTCATCATTATTTGATGAAATCAAAACAATCTCTATAGTAAGACTATGGCACAGAATTTCTAGTCAACAGTGCTTGGCATAATTCATTCTCTTGTCTGCTATTTTCAAATGATGTTATTGCTTTGAACTCATTTTAAAGCAACATTTATAAATATCATTGGTAAAAATATACCATCATTGGTCAATACAAAGAATTCCTGCCAGCTTGAAAAAGAAATGTAAAGCATTTTAGTATAGTCGAAATTGCAGACATTCTCACAAAAGTGATGGATTAACGACAACATATAGCATTATGAGAGCTAGTTATAGTTTTCTTAAACCAGTTTCTCTCTTTATAGCATTCTCAATCTTTTGAAACAGCTAGAATGTAATAACATTTTAAAAATTAAAGTATTTCCCATAACCAAGAACTTGATATGAAATGAGCACCGTTAAGCGCAAAACAATTGAAGCTTCGAATACTGAAGCAGGCAGGAATTTTAAACAACACAAATGAATAAGGATGTAACACTGTTGGACTTCTTCAGCTGTAACAATAATCAGGCTCAGAGGTTAGCAAGAAGAGATTTTATAGCAATAATAGCTCCCAGTACCATTTTTCTCTTGTGGCTTTGATTCACAAAGGCGAAGCTTTTATTTGAAGATTTGACAGAATGCAGCTACAGACAGCAATGAGGAAAAATTTGGCCAAATGGCTGGGCCCCCTCAAACATCTGTGAGAGAGACTGGGAGAAATTGAAATAGAAAAGAAGGGTAAGGGACCAAAGGGGAAAAATTTTACATTACCAATGACAAATCAAAGCTGCAAATTTACCTTGCCTGTTGTCATTCATTGTCATTCATATTTGGAAAGCAGTCTGCTGTGATAATTGACTTGATGGTCCAGCTTGAGTACAAGCACTTCTGGGTATAATAGGCCTCAGAGATGCCAAAAAAGAAGAAAAGGTGAGAATGAAATGATGCAATGCTTTCTCCTCAGAGGCATGTGGCCCAGTTTTTAAAAACAGCAAAACATGCTCTGGTGTGGGAGGAGTAGAATGAGGTGGAAATCTAAAACTTAGTAATAAATAAAAAAATGACCAATATAGCCCCAGTCAGATAAAAATATGTCTTCACACTGAGACAATGAGAGGACATATTTTACTGATAGGTAAATAATAGGGGAGTGTGATGGAAATAATCTGATTTTTAATGGATTCTATCCATGGGAGTACCTTTTTTGCTGTTCTTTTGTATAGGGCAACTGTGATTCCTTTTCTTAAAAGCCTTTTAATTTATTCAGCTTTTCATACTAGATTAGCAGTTTAGAAGGAGAAAAAGAAACAATAATTGAGACTGAAAAGCTATGAATGTGCCTGGATTATCTAAACATCATTGAATTTACTTCCTTGAAGTAATAGATAATAATGAAGCTTGTTCTTAGATTTGTGAGTAGAGGGTGATTTTCAGGCAATGCTTCCTGCTGATATGAATAAATTAGGAGACTAAAGTGTCAGTTGAAATGAGGAGAAGAAAGATTTTTTTTAAAAAGTACTGAATTTACCGCCTGACCTCTTATTCACAACTATCAATTTGATTGTGTGCCCTGTCATTCCATTTAAGGACCTAAACAAAACCAAATAATAGAAATAGCTGTCAAAACACAAATTTTATTCAGATGCTGTTTTGTTTTTGACAGAAATGCACTTAGTGTTATTCAAAAGTAGCTCAATCCCTTAGCTTGGCTCCCTTTCTCTTTCCTAATCCTCTGCCTTCTACCTTCATTTTGCCCTTTTCTTTTCTTACCTACCTGGTTGTATCTATTTATACCTACATCTAATTTATATCTGTTTATAGCCTGTGTTGCTATATTGAATTAGACCAAATATATATATACTATAGTGTGTGTATATTTATTCAAAAGTAGCTCAATCCCTTAGCTTGGCTCCCTTTCTCTTTCCTAATCCTCTGCCTTCTACCTTCATTTTGCCCTTTTCTTTTCTTACCTACCTGGTTGTATCTATTTATACCTACATCTAATTTATATCTGTTTATAGCCTGTGTTGCTATATTGAATTAGACCAAATATATATATACTATAGTGTGTGTATATATATTGTCATATCATATTACAGTTTTTGTTTTCCTGGAAAGTTTCTCAGCTATAGTCAGAGAAGTTTAGGAGTTTCAAAGGGAGAGGAGAGAGGTCAGAGAGAGAGAGAGAGAGAGAGAGAGAGAGAGAGAACTTCATATGTGACTTGCTTTAAAATGACATGAAATTGATGTGGAGAGGTGTTATCCATGTTAGTATAATGTATGGCAGTGTTTTTCAAGTTCATCAAAAAATCAGCATGAGAAGTTATCTGAGGAGCTGGTTAAAATTCAGATTCTTAGACTATTCAACATATACTAAATTGTACTTTTAACCAATGTCTCAGATCATTCTTCTATACACTACTGGATTTTGAATACCACAGATATAATGGGTAAAGAGAAATATTTAATAAGATAAACTTAATTCTGATCCATTTTTCACCATTACTAGTTGTGTGGACTTAGGCAAGTTACCTAGTTGCCATAAACCTCAGTTTCCTCATTTATAAGATGTATATAACTGTGTTTACCTAATACAGTTGTTTGAGTATCAAATAATATAATGAATATAAAACACTTAATGCACAGTGGCTAGTGATTACAGTATCAATGCATAGTCAATATAATTGATATTATTTATCTTTAATGACCAAGAAACAAATTCTTTTGTCTGGGTTATTTATATTAATTCCAAATAAAGTAAATATTAGGTTCAAGTTCAATATTCTATTAACCTGTACTTTTTCATGCCTCAAAGACTATATACAATTAAAAAATCATGTCTGTCACTATATCTTATCCAATAGGGAAACAAAATTTTCTTAGATTCAAATAGTAGCACATGGTTACTAGCACAGAATAGAATGTCTATTAATATCTATAATACATAATACAGTAATATATGAACATTATTCAAAGGAGAATAGGTAATTAAAGAGCATTAAGGTATAGAACTTAATGACCAAGACAGGAAAATGTCTGGGATGTGGATGTGATCTGTAAATATCAAAAACAGTTCACAATATGAGTAGCTGTCTCACACCCAAAGGTAATTCTGCAAATATTACATCTAAGCTGGAAGAGTCTTTGTCTTCAAAGCCTGAAATAGAGAAAAGATCACTCAAATTTTAAGTATTAAATATCTAGTTTCAGTGCATCCTAGCTCCATTACCTTAGACAAATCTCCTACCCTCAGTGTCCCTTTTTATAAAATGAGAGTAATATTGGCCCTTTATCAGTCTTGAAGTGAGTACAAATATGATCAGTCTTGAAGTGAGAAGAAATGTGTTAGAGCCTTTTGCAAAGGAAGTGCTACACAGATAAATGGTATTATTTTAAAGCTATTAAAGTGGACTGAAAGTCTATTTTGAAAATGTAGTCACCAACTTTTGGCTGTGATAGCATTCTCATTTTCCAAGGAAGTAAAAAAAATGAAATTTTTCATTGTGCTTTGCTAGTTTTTGTCTGAAATGACCAAATTTCCCTGATACATTTTTCCACAGCGTTTGTTGAATATTCCTTGGTCCAAAAGCTTTCAGCTTTGTGGCTTTGAAGCTCCAATTCCCTGATCAATGTCTGATTTGTGAAGCTTGAAATTTGTCATTTAGCATTGACTCATGTGTAAATTTGAGTCAAAACCCAATGTCCTTTAAATATCTTGGGGCAAATTTTCAGCATGGCCTCATTTTTACTGATATGGTTATGTATTTGTAAGTATAAATTGCTACTTTTGTCCTCAAGAGAGCGCAAAATGGTCATTGCACCTGCCATGAGGTAATTGAAGGTGAAAAATTTAAAAAAAAACAACACTTCTACAAAAAAGTCTTTATAACACTTCTTTCTCCCTAACCCTTCCCTCTCTTCGTCTGTGTATACAGAAAAAAAAAAAAAAAAAAAAAAAAAACG
>NW_022900951.1:74236807-74248524 GCF_012274545.1 Fukomys damarensis
ATTGCTCCAGGATAATTTTACAAGCTGGTTACAAACTTGTATAAAATTGTGTAACAGATGAGCTCTAAGTTGGGTTGGTCTTTCATGTTTTACAGCTCCAGAATTAAAAAAAACTGATACAAAGCATATTAAAATCAAACATTAGACAGTATTTGAATAGAGGACAGTATTTGTTTTCAAGAAAAATAAGCTGCATTAATTTGTACTTCTTTTCTTAAATAAAAGAAATACACAACTTCCCCTGAGTAATTTAAGACAAAAACGTTGATGGAAATGGCAATGTCTTTCACAGTTCTTGCATAGCTGCAATGTTATATACTCCTTAACATAAGAAAATAAGTTTCTCTGGTGTGAATAAACTATAATAGTACATAAGATCCTAATGAGATAACTGACATTGTGAAATGGGAAGAAAAGGTGTAGGGAAAGTGGGAAGGGTAGGGGAAAAGGAATAAAGGAAAAAATATGAGAAAATGAAAAAATGGAAATAAAGTATTTGTAAATGGGGAGGGGAGGAGGAAGTGAAGGGAAGGCAGGGATAAGGGGGAAAAAAATGGAGCCAAGACCACCCATCATGTGAAGGTACAAGATCGCAATAATGAATGTAACTGTACTGTATACCTAAAATACACTGTATACCAATACACTCAATGAAAAGAAAAAATGAAAATAAGTATTTTTGATTACAGAAAAATACCTTTTTAGAGCCAATTATGAAACATAAAATGCTTACTCTAAATCAAGAGAGTCTAATGTTTGATTTTAATATGCTTTGTATCAGTTTTTTTTAAATTCTGGAGCTGTAAAATATGAAAGACCAACCCAACTTAGAGCTCATCTGTTACACAATTTTATACAAGTTTGTAACCAGCTTGTAAAATTATCCTGGAGCAATTCCTAGCCATTCCCTAGTACGTTAGCCATGGCCATTCTAAGCACTGCCTGGACATCATTCTGAAAGCTTGATTTATTATACATATGTTCCTAGCCTGCTTATATAGTACCTATGTTCCTACTAGACCAGTGCAAGTACATGCTCATTTATTTTCCCTTTTGGAAATAGCAAACTCTTACTTAATTTTTTCCTTTTGGAAACTTTGTTATACATATTTTTATCATAGGTATAACATATGTGAGATCTATCTTGTACCGTGAACAAATTATAAGTGGATAATGCAGTAATGTTAACTATAGGCACCCTGTTGTACAGTAGATATTTATAACTTATCCATGTTATACAAGTGAAACTTTATACCAGTTGAAAAGTACCTCACAATTCCTTCCTGCACCTAACCCCCAGTAACTACCCTACTACTGCTTCTATGAGTATGACTATTTCAGACACCTCATATAAGTAGAATCATATGCTATTTGTACTTTTGTGCCTGCCTTATTTCATATAGCATAATTTTCTTAAGGTTTATCAATATTGTCACACATGGCAAAATTTCTTTCTTTCTTTTTTTTATTACTGGGAATGAAACTTGGGACCTTGCACTTGCAAGGCAGACCACTGAGCTAAATCCCTGGCCCAAAATTTCTTTCTTTTTAT
Organism: Fukomys damarensis; assembly: GCF_012274545.1. NCBI lineage: Eukaryota > Metazoa > Chordata > Mammalia > Rodentia > Bathyergidae > Fukomys > Fukomys damarensis. Next base: position 74,238,360 of record NW_022900951.1, read on the forward strand.
AAAGCTTCTTTGTATTCCATGATACATCTATATCACATTTTGTATCCATTCATCCATTGGTGGACATTAAAGTTGTTTCTATATTTAGGGTATTATGAACTTTTTCTCCCATTCCATAGGTTGCCTTTCTTTTCCCCATTTGTCTGTTTTTGCTTTTACTTATTTGTTGTTATTCCTAAGAAATTATTACCTAGAACTATGTGATACTTTTCCTCATTTGTTTTCATCAAGGAATTTAGTTTTACATCTTGTGTTTAAATCTTTAGTCCATTTTGAGCTTATTTTATGTGTGATTATGGTATAATACACTTATTTTGCAAAGACATATCAGGTTTCCTAATACAATTTTTTTTTTTTGTACTGGGGATCGAACTCGGGGCCTTGCACTTATGAGGCAGAGATGTTGCAACACAAGAGAAAAAAAAACCAAGGGACCATATACTATGCCCAAGGTCATGCTTCCATAACCTACCAAGACATACCCAGAAGTGTGCTTCACCAATTTGTTAAGCACTTCTTAATCCAGTGAAGCTTACCAAAGAGAGTCAGTGGTCACAAACATACTATGCAATATTCAAATTATGATAAACCTATTTTTTCATGTAGTTATTATTTCTCTGTGAGTGCAAATGTTCAAATTTCTTTCTCCAAGCTTTTAAAAAATAAATAATGCATTCTTATTATCTATAGTCACCCTATAATTTTATTCTTGTTCATATTTAAGTACATTATCTTCAAATGTGTTTTAGTTTGTTGTTACTATATAGAAATGCATCTTGTATTTGTTTGTTGATTTTGTATCGTACTTCCTAAACTTTTTTGTAAGTTCTGTGTGTGTGTGTGTGTGTGTGTGTGTGTGTGTGTGTAGAGTCTATAGGTTTTTCTACATGAAAGATGATACAACTGCCAATAGATAATTTTACTATTTTCTTTCCAATTTGTATGCCTTTTATTTATTTTTCTAGTCTCATTGTTCCAGCTAGGACTTTCAGTACTCTACTAACTATAAGTGATGAGAAAGGGCATCCTTTTCTTCTCCCTAATATGAAAAGAAACACCTCTTTAATTTTTCACCATTGAGATGATGTTATCAGTGAGGTTTTCAAAAATAGCTCTTATTTTGTTGAGGTAAATTCCTTTTATACCTACTTTGTTAAGAGTTTTTATCATGAAAGTGTATTGAATTTAGTCAAATGCTTGCTCTGTGTCAATCCAGATCATTATGTGATATTTTTTATTCTTCATTCTATTAATGTGGTGCCCCACATTAACTGATTTATACATGTTGAAAACTGTCTTTATATCCCAGGGATAAATTCTATTTGTTCATGATATATGATATTTTTAGAGCTGAGGATATAGCTCAGTGGTATGGTGCTTATCTAGCAGTTTATATTTAGCTGGTATAGTTTCAACCACATACAGAAACTCTATACTTTTAATTTACTCTTTATACAGGGAATTACAGATTACACATTTTAAGATTATGCATCCATTAATAAATTTATGTAGTTATTTATAATTGTGTTTTTTAACTTTATAGTAGTATCAAAAATGTACCAATAAACTCAAAGCTGAAAAAAAAAAGTGATTTACACACCACCACTATAATATTACAGTATTCTGTATTTGCCTGTGTACTGATTTTTACCAGTGTGCTTTATACTTTCATATATTTTCAAGTTGCTGTTTATCATACTTATATTTCAATTTGCAGCCGGGGATTTAGCTCAGCAGTTCGGTGGCCTGCCTCGCAAGCGCAAGGACCTGAGTTCAATCCCCGGTACCCAAAAAAAAAACAAACAAACAAAACAAATCAATTTGCAGAACTCCCATTAGCACCAGTTCTAGTTATAAAGAACTGTCTTAGCTTTTGTTTGGCTAGAAAAGTCTATCTCATCCATAAGTATGAAGGACAGCTTAGACTAGTGTGTTTGGTTTCTGCTAAAAAAGTCAATGATAATCATATGAGGGCTCCCTTGTACATGATGACTCATATTACTCTTGCTGCTTTAAAATTTGTTTGACTTTAGATAATTTGATTATAGTGTGTTTCAGGGTAGACTTCTTTGTGCTTCTCTCTTTTTTTATTCTTTTGGTACCGGGGGAATGAACTGGGGTCCTTGAGCTTGTAAGGCAGGCCACCGAACCCCTGAGCCCCCGGCCCTTTGTGCTTCTCTTATTTGGAGTTTTTTAGCAGTTGTAAAGATGGAGTCTTCTCTTATTTGGAGTCTTTTTGGAGTCATACAGATGCTAATTTTCCCTCCTCCAATTTGGGAGATTTTTTCCCTCAATTCATTAAATAAGCTTTTTTGTTCCTTACTCTTTTGCTCCTTCAAATTCCTACATTGAGTATATTAGTCTTAATGATGTCCAATAAACTCCTTAGCCTTTCTTCACACTTTTTCATTCTTTTCTTTTTGTTCCTCTGACTAATTTAAATAATGTATCATCAAGTTAACTGATTTTTTTCTTTTGTATCATCAAGTCTGCTCTTAAAACCAGGATTTAATTGTTTCCTTTTTTTTTTCATGTTTCCTTTTTTTTTTTTTTTTTTTTTTACAAACCCCTGTAATCTCTTGCTGCCTCTGGTCCCTGATTGCTATACCATGATGAAGAAGTTGGAGGCATGCTATCTTTCTCTTTTTTCCTTTCTCTGGAGAAGGCTTAAGTTCTCTGCCTTCTCTAAATTTAGTAGCAGGAAGCTGGGCATACCAAGCTGCCATTTCCTTTTCCTATATTTTTATCTGGCCTCATCAAACTATGCCAGTTCTCTCAGTGTTCCTTTTGAAGTGAGACAGAAGTGGCCACTTACACTTAGTAGTAAACTGAAAGGCCAGGTAGTTGGGAGTCGTGTTTCATTCTTCTCCCTCCACCATGTGAGATAATCCTCAGGTTCTGTGCTTTTCCTCAGTCTTTCAGAACCATTCCTACACATCAAACTTCTTTCTCCTTTTTTTTTTTTTTTGTTCGTAAGTGCCTCCCAGACATTCAAGCTGTGCTTGTTTTGTTAGTGTTCCATCAAGCAGAACAGAAATAAGGCCTTTATGCATTGCATCAAAGGGCCAGCACCCTTGAGATATGCTCCATTCCTTCTTACTCCCAAGAAAGAATTTGAAAGCCAAGATGTTTGCTCTTAGTGCTGAGCTATACTGGCTTGGGGAGAGATTGATACTGGTAAAGTGGAATTGTTCTTACTCATTTCAGTGCAGTTGGTGTTGTGCTCATCTGGAGTACTGCAACCTTAATTAGATTCTGCTCCTCTCATAAACGTATTTTGGTCTGTCTATTGTTAAACTGATATTACTGTAGGAGAACAATAATAGCTGGGGTTTTCTATTTCACCATTTTGTTGGTCCTAGCAAACTATTATTTAAATGGGAAGTTTTCTTTACTTGGGTGAACAATATAACTTATAAAGTTTTATGTATACATTTCTCCTTGAAAGACTAAAATATGTCTGTAATTCCCTTGTACCCATCACTGTTAAAGGTAAAAATGTAAGTATTCCCCAGGTGAATGAGAGCATTCTCTGCAGGTAATTTGACACCTAATATAAAATCAAATATTCCTTATAAGACAAATATTCCTTATACTATATGAAAAGCTCTTTGTTCAATCCCCAGTACACAAAAAAGTCAGTGCTATCACATGTAAATGTACAGCTTAAAATCTTTCTTGTTCTGGTGACAAATGCATATCTAAACCAAGATGTCTGTTTTATTTTATTTTATCTCATCCCCTCACATGGTAATATCCAAAGTTATGAACAGTCCTAGAGAATATCAATCTGATATATTATGATTTCATTCCCTGCTAGGTAGCTGAAATGTAAGTGAATTAAAACTTACTCAATACTGTTAAATCACAGAAACGGCAACAAACCTACCCATATAAAACAAGCTCTAGCTTATCAAAACCAAAAAAAGTAGGAGTTAAGCATAGAATTGAAGGACAGAAACTATCCAAGAAGGTTACTGCTATAATTCAGGTGGTAAAGAATGTAAAATAATTAGACCTTTATAAAGATTAAGAATAAAAAATAGGATTTGAATTAGTTCTTTTTCATCTTAGATTTATTCACATGTTTAAAAAATGAATGAAATCATAATTATATTTTAGTTTCTCATCTTCATATGAGGTAACACATTGAATGAAAATAGTTCTTTTTTAAAATCTTCACAGTAATTGGTACTTCAGTGGGTAAGTGGTTCCTTGTAACTCCAAATTAGAAGAAATTTATGATAATGTTTTCTTAGAGTAATAGAAAATAATACTCTTACTCTTATATTCTAAAAATGAAATTTTAAAAGTAATAATGTCTCATATCTAAAAACTCCAAAATGAAGACAAAATACAACCTTGAATAGTAATTTATGTATGTGATGAATCTGAAGAGCGTATTTTTTTCCATAAAGTTTTTTAGTACATTTAAAGCAAACAATACAGGGCTGGGGATTTAGCTCAGCGGTTCGGTGGACCTTCGCAAGGACCCGAGTATCTTCCCCATGCCCCTGCCATCCCTTCACTGCCTTTACCCTTCAATACTTACAAAGACTTGCTTCCATTTTTTCATTTTTTCTTTTCCCTTATTTCCTCTCCCCTCCCCTTGCCACTTCCCCTTTAGCCATTTTCTAACTATTTTACACTCTCAATTATACCATTTGAGCCTATCCTTTTTCCCCACAACCCCGCCAACATTTGTTATTGGTTGATTTCTTGATAGCAGCCATTCTTTCTGGAATGAGGTGGAATCTCAGTCTTGTTTTCATCTGCATCTCTCAAATGACCAGTGATGTTGAACATTTTTTCATATATTTATTTCCTTCTTTTACTTCTTTGTCTGAGAAATGTGTGTTCATTTCAGATGCTCATTTTTGAATTGAGTCCTTTATTCGGTGTATTTGGGGTGTCTTATTTATTTATTTTTTAGTTCTTTATATATTCTAGATAGTAATCCTTTGTCTGAGGATTAGCTGGTAAAAATTTTTCCCCACATTGTAGGTAGTCTCTTATCTCTGTTGATGATTTCTCTTGCAATGCAAAAACTTTTTAATACACCGAGATCCCAGTTGTTTATTCTTTGTACCAATTTTCATGCTGCTGAGGATTTGTTCATAAAGTCTTCTCCTATGCCAGTGTCTTCAAGTGCTCTAGCTAATTCACCTTCCAGTAAGTTTAGTGTTTCTGTTTTGAATTTAGATCTTTAATCCACTTGGATTTTAGGTTAGTGCATTCTGAAAGATAGGGACCTAGTTTTAATCTTTGGCAAATTGAAATCCAGTTTTTCCAACACCATTCATTAAAGAGGCTATCTTTCCTCCACTGAGGATGGTTGGCTCCTTTGTCAAAGATGAGGTAGCTGAGTACATCTGGAGTTGTTTTTGTGTTTTCCAGTTTGTTCCACTGATCTTCAGGTCTGTTTCTTTGCCAGTACCATGCTGTTTTTATCACAGTGGATTTGTAGTATAGTTTCAAGTTGAAAATTGTTATACCCGCTGCCATGTATCTGTTGCCTAGAATGGCTTTTGCTATTCTAGTTCTCTGCTGATTCCAAATAAATTTTTGGATTGTTTTCTCAAGTTCAGTAAAATATACTGTTGGGATTTCAATCAGGATTACATTAAATCTTTATAGCACTTTTGGAAGTATGGCCATTTTCAATGTCAATTCTTCCTACCCAGGAGAAAGGGATGTATTTCCATCTTCTTATATCCTCTTCTCTTTTTTTTTTTTGAGTGTTATAATTTTCAGTGTAAAGGTCTTATGTCTTCTTCATTAAATTGATTCCTAGATATTTTATTTTTTGGGATGTTATTGTGAAAGAAAATGTTTCCCTAAGTTCTCTTTCAGTAAGTTTGTTATTTATGTACAAGAAGGCTATTGATTATTGAATGTTGACTTTGTATCCAGCTACTCTACTGGATCTGTTAATGAAGTCTAGTCTTCTTTTGGCAGAGTTTTTTAGGATCTTCTATGCAGAGTATCATATCATCAGCAAGTAGTGACAGTTTAATTACTTCCTTTCCTATCTTTATTCCTTTTATTTCTTTCTCTTGTCTAATTGCTGTGGCTAATGTTTCCAGAACTATGTTGAACAGAAGTGGTGACAGTGGACATCCTTGTCTTGTTCCTGATTTTAGTGTAAAGTTTTTTAGATTTTGGCCATTTAGAATAATATTGGCTGTTGGTTTTTCATAGATAGCCTTATTCAGGTTGAGATGAAGACCATCTATTCCAATTTTCTCTATGTTTTTTATAATGAATGCATGTTGAATTTTGTGGAGTTCTTTTTCTGCATCTGTTGAGATGATCATATGGTTTTTTGCTTAATTCTGTTAATATAGTGTATCATATGTATTAATTTACGTATGTTGAACCATCCTTGCATCCCTGTGGAAAATCTGACTTTGTCAGGGTGTATGATCTTGATAATACTCTGTATTCTGTTTGCCAATATCTTATTGATAATTTTTGCATCTGTGTTCATTAGGGATATTGGCCTATAGTTCTCCTTTTTGGTTGGGTCTTTCCCTCGTTTTGGAATCAAAGTAATACTTGCTTCCAGAAATGAATTTGAAGTATTGCTTCCTTTTTAATTTTGTTGAAGTGTTTAAAGAGTAGTGGCAATAGTTCTTTTCTAAATATCTTATAGAGTGAAGCCATCAGGACCTGTGCTTTTCTTTGTTGGTAATGTTGTAATTACATTTTCAATTTCATTGAATGTAATTGGGGTTTGTAGAGTTTTCATATCTTCATTCAACTTTGAAAGTTCATATGCATCTAGAAAGCTGTTCATTTCTTCTGTATTTTCCATTTTATTAGAGTGTATGTTTTTGAAGTAGGTATTGATGATCCTCTGGATTTCTGCTCGATCTGTTGTGACTTCACCTTTATTATTTCTAATTGTGTGAATTGGAGCCATTTCTTTCCTTTTTTTATAAGATTGTCTAAGGGTTTATTGATTTCATTTATTCTTTCGAAAAACAACTCTTTGATTCATTGATATTTTTGTATTATTCTTTAAGTCTCCATTGTATTAATTTCTGCTCTGATCTTTATAATTTCCTCCCTTGTTTGAGCTTTCAATTTGTCTTGCTCTTCTTTTTCTAGGATATTAGGGTTAAGTATTAGGTTGTTTATTTGAGCTCGCTCTATTTTTCTCTTATGGGCATTTACTGCTATGAATTTCCCTCATAGAACTACTTTAATTGTGTCCCACTGATTCCTGTATGTTGTATTAGCATTATCATTTAATTGTAGAAACTGTCTAATTTCTTCTTTAATTTCCTCTGTGACTCAAAGCTTGCTCAGGGGTATGTTATTTAATTTGTGTGTGTTTGTGAAGTTCTTGCGGTTTCTTAGGCTATTGCTCTCCAGTTTAATTGCACTATGTTCTGATAATATACAGGGGATAACTTGAATTCCTTTGCATTTACTTAAGCTTGTTCTATAAGCTAGTATGTGGTCTATTTTAGAAAATGACCCATGTGCAGCTATAAAGAATGTATATTCTGATTTTGTGGGGCAGAACACTGTAGGCATCTACTAAGTCCGTTTGTTCTAAGACTTAATTCAATTCTGATATTTTGTTGTTGATTTTTCATCTAGATGATCTGACCATTTGTGTCAGTGGCGCATTGACGTCCCCCACCACAGTTGTATTAGTGCTTATTTCATTTTTCATATCCATTTATATTTGTTTTGTATATTTGGGGGCATTTGTATTCTGTGCATATATATTTGTGAATATCATTTCTTCCTCTTGTATTGTTCCCCTTACAAGGATGTGGTGACCTTCTTTATCTCTCTTAATTATTTTTGGATTGAAATATATTCTGTCTTCAAATAAGGTTGCTTCCACCACTTTTTTCCAGGCTCCTACCTCATGGAGAATTGTTTTCCATCCTTTTACTTTCAGTGTATGAATTTCTTTGTGGATTAAGTGGATTTCTTGTATACAGCATATTGTTGGATTTTGCTTTTTAATCCATTCTTCCAGCCTATTTCTTTTGATTGGTGAATTGAAGGCATTAACATTGATGGCTATCTGTTATTTATTGACTTCATTGTCATGTTATTTTCCTGTTGTTGGTCTTTTTATTTATTTATTTTTTTATTTTTCCCTCTCTTCCTTTAATTTCTTGCCTTGTCTGGTATATTTGCTTTGTTGGACCTTATGGAGTTGTGGTCCTAATTTTCTTTCTCCAGGATATTGTTTAGAATTGTTTGGAATGCCACTTTGTTGTTCATGAAATTTGTTAGGTGTTCTTTGTTGTGAAAGTATCTTATTTCTCCATGAATTTTGAAAGATTGTTTTTCAGGATACATCAGTCTAGGTTGGAGTTTGTTTTCTTTTGGGACTTGAAATTCCTCACTTCAGGGTCTCCTTGACTTGCGCATTTCTTTTAAAAGTCTGCTGTGATTCTGATGGGCTTTCTTTGCATGTGATTTGTTTCTTTTCTCTAACTGCTTGTAGTATTTTGTTCTTCTCTTGGGTTCTGGGACCTTGATTACTATATGTCTCGATGTAGTTTTTTTTTTTTTTTTAAATCATGGCTAGATGGAGTCCTGTATGCCTCACTTATCTGTAAATTTTTCCCCTCTGGTAAGTTTTCTGTCATTAATTCTGTGAACAGTTTTTTTTTAACCTCATTTGTACTTACTCCTATTACTTCATGGATTCCTATCAGTCTTATGTTATTCTTCTTTGCATCATCTTAGAGTTGTTGGATTGATTTCTCATGGTTGCTTACTATTTCTAACATATCTCCCTTTTCATAGTCACTGACCACAATCCTATCTTTTGTATCTGAAATTCTGTCTTCACATTCATTCATCCTGCTCTGAGTGCCTTCTATAGAGTTTTTAATCTCTTGGATATCTGAATCTTTTTCTGGATTTCATTTCTTTCCTATATTGGGCATTGAAGGTTTCCATTTCTTTGCTATGCTAGGTGTTCATGGTTTCCATCACGTTCCTGAGCTAAACTATTTTTTTACCTGTTTTTGTTTTAGAGTTTCTAATCATGTCTTTCATTCTTCTCACCATCTCTGTGGTTATCTGGTTAATTATTTCTGTTTTGAATTTTCGTAGAGTCTTGTTTATCTTTTTTTACTTTCTGTGCTATCACTTAAGGGTGTCCAGATGGTGGAATGTCAGGCTTTTCCACCTTATTTCCTCCAGAGTTTACCTTTGGTAAGGTGGACATATGTGTTTCTGTCTTGTTTAAGTGTCTTTTCATTTCTACTTTTGTTGTTGGTCCTGTCCTTGGTTTAATTCTTGGGTTAATGCTTCAGTCTTCCAGATATGGATCTTTAGGTTTTGTGTCTCTGCTGTCTCTGATACAAACTCATTTTCATGATACCAGGGAGAACTACTGATTAGATAATAAAAATCAGTAACACAGTTGCATCAAGCACAGCTTAGAAAATGACAATCTGTGGTAGTTATTAATCTGTCACCTTTAACCATGTGAATTAAATCAAAATTGAGGACCAGCCCAAAATACGTTTATAGTGAATAAACTCTTCAATATAGCAACTTTACTCTTCAGGATAGGGATTTAGAAGGAGCTGGGGAGAGGGATAGAGATATAGGATAGAGAAAGGTTAGAAGTAAGGTCAAAGAACACAGGAAGGTCACAGAAATGCTAGGTAGCTGTTGAAGAGAAGAACAGAGAAGAGAAGAGAAGAGAGAGAGCAAAATATTCCCAAGAACAGAACAAACTAACAGCAATAGGGAGGCTAGAGATTGTAATCACTTTCTTTTAAAACTAGTGGCAATTGAGAGAAGGAAAAAGAAATAAATGTTTGAATTAGGATAGGAACAGGAACAAAAATGAGAGAGCAATGGAGATCAAGGTGGGAGAGAGAGAGAGAGGGAGAGAGGGAGAAAGAAAAGAAGATAAGAAGAAGATTTAAAAAAGGAAAAAGATGAATACTGAATAGTTTCTCTGGTGTGAATAAACTATAATAGTACATAAGATCCTAATGAGATAATTGACAATGTGAAGTAGGAAGAAAGGGGCTAAAGGTGTAGGGAAAGTGGGAAGGGTAGGGGAAAGGTAATAAGGTAAAAGAAAGAATATGAGAAAATGGAAATGAAGTGTTTGTAAAGGGGGAGGGGAGGAGGGTTGAAGGGAGGGCAGGGACAAGGGGAAAAA
>NW_022900951.1:74248563-74261965 GCF_012274545.1 Fukomys damarensis
TGATGAATGTCTGCACTGTATACCTAAAATGTACCAATAAACTCAATGAGGAAAAAAAACTTGAGAAGAAAGATTGGTTAAAAACATTGCTAAATGATTAAATGTAAGTGAAAATATTACTTTGAAAATAAAAAATACAAATAGAAATAGAGGGCCTCCTTGAGGGTATGCCTCTCTTGACACAATAGACAACGTGGGCCAAAGTGTGCAGGTCTAAGCTAATTAGTCTCAGTAAGCCAGCAGCTGTCTCCAGAGGTTCAGGCTGATTTTTGGCTGCAAGGCCCAATCTCTGTCATCCTGCTGGATTGAACTCTGCAAGGTTCTACTACAGGTCTCAGCTGTCTTTCCCCTGAAGTTAGACCAGGTTCTGATGTGAGGTGCTGGTCCGTCTGACTTAACAGCTTTGGTGGTGTGGTGTGCCTTTATTGCAGATTTTCTCCTTTTTTTAATTGAGTTTATTGTTACATTTTACTTATACAGTACAGTTACATTCATTACTGGGATCTTGTACCTTTACATGACAGGTCTTGGTTCTTATTTTTTTCCCCTTGTCCCTGCCCTCCCTTCACCCCCTCCTCCCCTCACCATTTACAAACACTTTATTTCCATTTTTTCATTTTCTCATGTTTTTTTTTCTTTTCCCTTATTACCTTTGCCCTACCCTTCCCACTTTCCCTACACATTGCAGATTTTCTTCACTTTTCCAGTGGGCTTCAATTTTCATCTAGGAGCCTCAGAGAGGCCTTCTTTCTCTTGTTTGTGGGGGGAGGCGAATCAATGCTGTATTGGCACTTGCAGTGATGGTGTCCACTGTGGCAAAGTTCAAAGGGGCATGCCTACCGGAAGGTCATGGGTGGCAGCTGGGCTCCTCTGTTTGAAGAACATATTAGACTGGAATAAAGTACCCTAATAAATGTTGGCTTAACTGAATTCATTTAAGAAAATAGACATATTGTGGGATTTGTTGAGTGAAAGGAAGGGCAAGTCAGATTTCTTTAAAGGTGATTTGAAGAAGACATTTGTGCTGAGCATAACTTCTCCTGAGTGTTTTTGTTATGCATGATAATTTGAGCTAAGTTTTAGGATTTTTTCCAGGGCACAATGAGATATTATTATGGAGAAGAAACTGTGATAAATGGCAATAACCCCTGAAAAGAAGAAGAAGCAGAGATTGAATGGAATTATTAGCACCATGTCTCTGGCCTGTAGGTACCCCCATAGATATACTCTACTATACCATCCTCATGTCTCATTCTCAAGCTATAGTAAGAAAACTCCAGGACTTAATGGATTCACTGCTAAATTCCACAAGAACTTCAGGAACAATATAATGCCAATACTCCACAAACTCTTTAATGAAATTGAAAGTAAAGGAGTACTCTGAAAGTCATTCCTTGAAGTTAGCATTACCTTGACTCTAAAACCAGACAGGAATCCCACCAAAAAGGAGTACTACAGACCAATCATTTTAATGAACATAGGCACAAAAATCCTCAACCAAATACTGGCAAATACAATGCAACAAATCACCAAAAAGATCATATATCATGGGCAAGTAAGTTTCATCTCAGGGATACAATATGTGCAAATCAATAAATGTAAAAATTACATAAACAGAGGCAAGGTAAAAAATTACATGATCATCTCAATAGATGCAGCAAAAGCCTCTAACAAAATCCAATGTCTATTCATGATAAAATCACTGAAGAAAATATGTATAGAAGGACCTCATCTCAACCTGATAAAGGGCTTTTGTGAAAAAACCTACTGCTAACATAATATTAAATGAGAAAAACCTGGAGGCTTTCCCTCTAAAATTAGTAATAACACAAGGCTACCCACTATCACCATTCCTGTTCGATATTGTACTCAAGACATTAGCCACAGAAATGTGACAAAAGAAATAAAAAGGATATGTTTATGAAAGGAAGAAGTGAAATAATCATTTGCTGATAGTATGCTCCTCCACATAAAAGATCCAAAAAAATTATACCAAAAGACTCCTATAATTAATAACCAATTTAAGTAGCATAGCAGGATACAGAATCAACAAAAAAAGATCAGTATTATTTCTGTATACCTATATGGAACACATAGAGAAAGAAACCAGGAAAGCAATATTATTCATAATAGCAACAGGAAAAATTAAGTACTTGGAAGTTAATCTAACATAGAAAGTGAAAGATCTCTATAATGAAAATGTCAGTACTTTGAAAACAGATAGAAGAGGAAATGAGAAAAATGGAGATATATTTCTTGTACCTTTCCTGAATAGGTAGAACCAATATTGTCAAAATGTCCATACTTCCAATACTGATAATACAGATTTAATGTAATCCCAGTAGCATCTCTCACAAAAGTAGAGAAAAAATCCTGTAACTGATATGGAACCAGAAGAGGGCCAGAAAAGTAAAAGCAAACAGGAGGCATCACAGTCCCAGACTTTAAGTTTTATCACAAAGCTCCAATGATAAAGACAACATGGCATTTGCCCCAATACAGGTATGTGGATCAAGGGAAAATAAATAGATGATACAGTAACAACGGCAAGGACATACAGACGCCTGATCTTTGATAGATCTCTCCCTTCTTTAAAAAAAGCCCCTGTCAAAAAATCGGCAACTGAAATGAATAGACACTTCTTGAAAGAAGTACAAATGGCCAATACATACATAAAAAAATGTTCAGCACCTCTGGCCATTAGAGAAATAGAAATTCAAACAACACCAACCTTCTATCTTATTCCAGAAAGAATGACCATCATCAAGAAATCAAATAATGACATATTAGTGAGGCTTTGGGGAAAAGGTACCCTTCTATGTTGTTGGTAAGAATGTAAACTAGTACAACTATTATGGATATGTGTAAATTGCAGTCCTTTGCAAGTATATTCTGGGACTACCAAAATGTAGGCTCTTAAAGCCTGCTCTGCCAGTTTCACCCATGTGCCATGACAGCTTTCTTTAATTCTGATATTTATTTCTTTCCTTTGCTTTTTACTCTAACCTGTTTTCTACTCCATAATAAAGAAAATGTCTAATGTAGATGTGTTGCAGTCTGCTGTTAGTAAGTAATTTAGTAAACACTCCCTACCATGCTCCCTCCCTGAGTCCAAGTCCAACATTAGAAATAAAAGTCTCATCAATCCTTTTGTCAGCATTTAAGTGACTTCTCCCCAGTGGCCATAGGATTGCTAATTTAGGTTTTCCTTTTAAAGCTCTAGTCATATTGACAGACTGCTGCACAAAGATCCATGCTATTCTTTGATGTCATGGATTTTCTAATAAACTGACAGCAGTGCCTGAAAATCAGGTTACCTGGAAGTGTGGAAGGCAAAGGTGTTGAATGACCTCATCCAAACTGTTTTTAAAGTACTGTATAGTTTCCAAGTTACAGAGTTTCTGGAGAAAATTAGCAGACAGTGATTCCAAGAAAAAGCAGAATTCTTGTGAGATGTATAACCTGTAAGATTTTCATTAATTCTCACCTAGAAGTCTAACAAACATATACTGATATATTTTAATGCTAAATATGTTAAGGAATGTGTCTTCTACAAAGTAGCATGTATCAAAGTGAATAACATTTACTTTTGTTCTTAGTATTTATTAAAATGCTGCTGTAGATTGAGAGATCATAATTTAATTCCAACGATAAAATTCTGCACTGGCTTCCACTTGTTTATATATATATATTTTCTCTCATTAAGTTTATTGGTACATTTTTTGTATAAAGTACAGTTAAATTCATCATTGGGATCTTGTACCTTTACATGACAGGTCTTGGTTCTCATTTTTCCCCTTGTCCCTGCCATCCCTTCACCCCCTCCTTACTTGTTTAAATGTTGTTGTGTAACAGAAGTTTTTGTTGGGGGGGACAATAGGGATATTTTCTGCCTTTTAACAAATATGTACTTTTAAAACTGTTGTTCTAGTTCAACACTTTGCCTGTAACATAAAATGTTTGAACTTAGTTCATTTTTCCTTTTCTCATTTCAAATATAGCTCCTCAAATATGTCGATTTGTATTGAAATGAATAAATTCATGTAGTTGCTTTCTTAGCATAAGGGACTAACATCTAAAATAAAAATAATCAGCTTAATATTTCTTTTTGCTAAAGAATAATTATGAGAATATTACACAGAGGAAGCCATGCTTAAAATAAAGGCTTCATATTACACTTAAAACTCAAGTGGGACTTTCAAGTATTCTGCTTAATAGAATAATATACTGATGAACCCTTGGAGAACTAATTATGTTTTTTCACATGAATTACAAATATATCATTTAACTTCATTTTAGTCTTTACAATTAATCATCATTAAATATTAGAAATATAAAATTCAAAATGCAAAGAAAATATACTTTAAATGAAGCGATCCAGATGAATACCAGTCAGTATTTCAATTCAAAATCTATAATGGATCTGCAGATTTTTTTTTCCTTTTTATAATATCCATGTACGAATTTGAAAACTTATTTTAGTAGAGCTGCATCACTATAATTCTATTGTTATTGGCAAGTGTAAGTCGTGACAGTAATTTTATTATATCACTTTGATTTAAATCTGGAATTTGAGCAACAAAAATATGCTACTATCCACTGCCTGCCTCACAAGCACAAGGTCCCGAGTTCAATCCCCAGTATAAAACAACAACAACAAAAACATGCTATTAGAACTTTTCATTACTTCTAGCTGCCTTTTCGAATATTTCTAGAAGACATGATTTTTTTAAGCCCTTGATTCTAACGGTCACATTTTTGATTAGGAACTGAAATTCTAGTAATGCAAGCAGAGCACTAGTATACAGAGTCCTAGAACTAGCATTGAAGAATTATCTAGGAGGTAAACATTTATTCCATTATGAGATAGTACACTATTTTCATGACGTAGTACAGAAAAATATTGTATTTCAAAGAACTGAATTTTATTGTTAACTAGGTAGGCATTTACCATAGATACTGAATAATCTAAGTTAAAAATCTGATAAACTTCTATAATACAACAATTGTGGATACAAAATGCTGAGATGTGGAAGCACAAAGTAAAAGGAATATTTATTGTTACTAATTTCCAGGCACTATCCTACATGCTGGAGATCTGAGATAAAAAAAAATGATACCTTTCCACCAGAATTTTAGCCAGAATAGAAACATCCAAAGGCCCAAGAATAGAGGAGTCACAAGTTGATATATTATGGACTAAATAGATTAACTTACACCTGAAGATTACAGGCAAAATCTATATATATTTACAATATTCTGTACAGTACAACTGTTATTCTGTGTAATTGCGGACAAAATCATAGTTGAAGAATGGTAGAGTCAAGAAAAAGAGATTAAAAAAAAAAGAATAAGAGATCATCTAGTCCAACCCCTCATTTTCCAGAAAAAGAAACGGCACAAAGAAGGTCAAATAATTGGCTTGAAATCATATAGCAAACTAATGACAGTGGAGACTAGAACACAAGTCTCTTGTTTCTCAGTCCAGTCTTTCAGGTGGGGATAAACACAAACTCTTTCCTTTAAACTCCTTCCGTTGTCTACTTTAATTTAGTGTTCAAAGCAATGGCACAAGAAGTTCATGAAAAAATTAAATTCCCTAAATGAAGAACAGAAGTCCTTTGTAAAATGCTCATGGGATCAACAAAGAAATTAAAGATCAAGTTGAAAACCTGGTTAAAAGGATGTAGGGATTAGAGTCATTTATAGGAAAATGGACGCATATTGAGGCCATACTGTTAAGTGAAATAAATATATGTAAATACCAAATAGTTTCTCTGGTGTGAAAAACTAAAAGTGTAAGTAAGGTTCAAATTGTATAAATGATAATGTGATAAAGGGAGAAAAGGGCTAAAGGAGTAGGGGAAGTAGAAAGGGTAGGGGAAAGGAAATAAGGGAAAAGAAACAATATGAGAAAAGGAAAAACTGGAAACAACATCTTTGTAAATAGGGAAAGGGGAGGGGTAAAAGGAGGGCAGGGGCATGGGGAAAAAATGAGAACCAAGACCTGTCACGTAAAGGTACAAGATCCCAATGATGAATGTAACTGTGCTGTATACCTATTATGTACCAATAAACTCAATGAGAAAAAAAAAGGGATGGTAGAGATCAAAGACCAAACAGAAAGAAACCCAGGAGAAACTAAATGGCAAGAATGAGAATATCACACAAAATGAAAGGTTAAAATAAGTAATCATTAACAATTATTTTATGAAAAATAGACCAAACTATCATAAGTCTAATTTTATCCTTCAAAATTTTCCTCTTTCAAAATAGTTTTGTGTTCAGTAGCTTCCTATTAAATGGAAGCACTACTATTTAGCATATTTACATAGCACCAACATATGCATGTTTAATGATGATCATAAGTCAAGATAATGCCCCAGAGTACCTGTTGAACCAACAAAAGAAATTTCTGTAATGTTTTATTGTAAGCTACATTTTATATTCAAATTCTTCGAAAATGAGGAGTATGTTTACAATAATATTTCTGATAATTATCTACAAACACATCTTAAGTTTATCACAGCATTTCACACCTTAGCTAAACCACATAGTAGAGAAAGATCCCGTATCATTGCCCTTTTTGTCTTCCCAGATATGCCCTTTTTTGGGCTTTTTGTGATTTCTGATTTTTCTTTCTCCTCTCCTAATGAAATGTGGGATATATGGTGCGTCATATTTTTAGCTGCCCAATTATTTATCATCTCAGGCCAATCATGCTTTTTAATATAAATGTTAAATACAATATTTTACCTTCTGTTTCCTTATGTCTTTTTTCTTTCTCTTTCTTTCTTTCTTTTTTTTGGTATAGTAGCACATGAAGATTATGTTATTGGCTCTCAAAAGTCCTGTTCATGTAAGTGAGCTGCCAAGCACACATCCTAGGTGTGTTTTCTAGCATCCATATAAGTGTCTGTGATAAATAATTCACAGTCATTGGTCACTGGAGCTGCCTTTGTGAAGCAGATCCTGTTTTTTTCACATACACAATGACTGCAGTCAACCTAATTGACTACTCTTTGGTTAGTTTCTGTGTCAGAAATGATACCAGGTAAAATAGGAGAAATCTAAATACAATACATTTTTAAAACCCAATAATATTTAGTAACAGAAAAAAAACATACTAATTTGAGATTTTCCAGCTATTAGAATTCTCCCAGAGGATGAATTTAAGACCACGGCATCCTTTTTCTCAAAGTAAATTTAAATTTGTTTGTTTATTGGTTGATTTGAGGCAGGATCTTGCTTTAAAGTTCAGGCTATCCTTGAACTTACTATGTAGCCCAGGCTGGCCTTGAACTCACAGTGATCCTCCTGCCTCAGCCTCCCAAGTGCTGGGATTACAGGCATGGACCACCATGCATGGCTAGTATATTCAATTTTTAAGTGGATTTTTGAGTAAACTTCTAATAGACACCTTGATATGGCATGCAGTATGTATAGTAATAAATATAGGTCAGTAAAGACAAAATGGCTGTAATAAACATGTCAGAATTGTGGTTCAATTAGTCAAATGCCACAAAACTTATTATTTGCATTTCCTTTTCTAATTGGAAAGCTGGAAGATGGATATAAAATGATCATCTTTATCAATCGAAATATCAATGGACATTTATGCATTTAAATTCCTATAGTTATACTTTGTATTTAAAGAGTTCATAATTCCTCCATTGTAAAACAGGCCTCTTCTATGATTAGTGCTGCCCCTTCTCTTCTATGTCGTGCACTTTGGAATTATCATCCTGTGGTATATGACACCAGTCATGTTAGGCTATGTTGCTGACAACAGTGATTTTCAACAGGAAGAAGTAAACCAGGGAGTGGTCATCCATCATCACAAAAGACAGGGGTGGGAGGGTCAAAGACTCAGAAACCACATTAGCAACGACAACTGAAAACTGAAAGCAAGGGCTTTTTGAGAAGGATTACAAACATAACTAGATTGTGCAGATGAGCCTTGGATTGAGGGAAAACAAAAACTGAGTGACCTTTTTTGTTCAAATGAAAATCCTGGAGTTTGCAGAAATGGATCCCACAGCCTCATCACATTTGAAATCCATTTAGATATCATGTAAAGAATGAACATATTCACTACTTAATAAAGGTCAATTCAGCCATAGTGATCAATGGAGCATAATGCAGCAAAGGAGATAAGGCTTTTTTTAATGTATCCATGCTAGAACATTCAAATTTATCTTTTCAGTCGATTGAGATTTCTAAAAAAATCTATCACATCTGTTATAGTCTAAATGAACAGCTGTTTAAGGCCAACTCTACACCTGTATTTACATATTAAAAATGTCAAATAATTTTGTATAAAAATGTTATTGTTAGGATTCACTCAGCAAATCTCTGGTTTGTCACTGTCTTTCCTGTTTGTCAGATATTAAGCAATTTTTTGAGTCAATGTGTTTTTCTATGTCTGCCAATACTTTCTTATTTTTGGACTAAATTGTTTTGATTATACTTAACAACCAGCCTTAAAAGATTTGTCATGGCTGCAATCCTTGTTCACCTAAAGCATTAACAATGTCATTTGTATGTTACCTAAACCAGACCACTGAACTTGGTCATCTTCTTCCAAGGAAAAGTAGCCTCCTTGATTTTCAGCATAGTGTTTCTGGCTTCCCAGTGCATTTTTAGAGATGGTGGATTAAAATGAATAAAATTTTAACCTTAGCATGTGCCATAACTCTTTCTTGGTTTATAGTTTCTGGGAGGTACAGAAATGACCACATATTTTATCCATCAGTTCCAAAATTGGCTTCCTAATTCAAGTCATTAGAAGTGATTTCTACCTAGGACTTATCTGAACTCTTTCATTAAAAATGTATCTAAGAGTCAGTTCAAATGTCCACGTCTTCTAACCTTGACTATCATTAATTCCAAATATAGTTTTATGCACTTGTCTTCTTTCCTTCAATTAATTATTTCAGGTCATCAACCATTCTATCTTTGTTATTTCTACATGGCTTATACATAGTAGAGATTGAACACACTCATTCATTGAATACATATATTCATTTTTAACACATATTCAATGTGTTCTTATTAATGTTGGGCAATCATCTAGATCAGAGGTTGGTAAATTATAGTTAGTGGGCTACATCCAGTGTGTGGACTAGAGCTAAACTTAAATGATGTTTATAATTTTAAAAGGTTATGAAAATAAATACACAAAGAAAAATGTGAAACACAGACCATACAGGGCCCAGAAAGCCTAATATATTTGCTACCTGGCTCTTTACAAGGAAAACATAGTTGGATGTTATTCTAGATAATAGGGGTGTAACATTCAACAACACTGACAGTATTCTATTTATACAGCTATTTTATGTGGAATAGGTATTCATCTTTGTTGTTTATTCAATACTTAGATATAATAGGTTTTCAGTGAGTATCTTTGAAATGAATGAATGAGGCATTAATTGAATCCATCCTCCAGTATCATATAAAGACAAGTATTTCTATATTATATAATAAAATGTTGTATTTTAAAGAATCTTTCTGTTAATAGTCTCAACCTCCACAGCTTTTTTAGAAAATTTAAACATTATGTACTTCAAAGACATTTAGTGTAATACGTAGTAACGTCTTCCCACCTTAATGCAACTTTAATTCATGATAAATTCATTATCTAGCCTCCTTATGAGAGATAATTATATTTGATTCTGAAAGCATTCTAAAATTATTTCCTAAGAGATAATTTTGTATACATGATGGTTAAAACAATGAGTTAGGAGTTAGTCTTTCAGTGAGTTTCCATGCTTGAGTTCTCAACTTTTATGTTGTTGCAGAGCTTGAATTTGAGTGAAATTATTTTATTTCACATTCATTCAAATAGACAATCTTTAGCTTTAGACTCAGAGGTAAGTAATATTATGAGAACGTTCCATAAATAAAGCTATAGATGTACTTAATTCTCCAACAGAACATATAGACCTTTGAAACCGATGGCATAATAGAATGGGTAGAGGAGTACACAGATCACAGTTACTTTCTCGATGCTAGAAAAAATATCTGGCACCCACAATAAGAGGAAAGGTTTATTTTAGCTCACAGTTTGTGGAAATTTCAGTCCATAGTCAGCTGGCTTCAAGGCAAGGTAGCATGGTACAGGGGAGAAACAGTCTATGCTCTGGCAGACAGGAGGCAGTCATCACCGTGTCTTCCTTTGCCTTTTTGTCCCATCCATGCTACAAGCTTATTGGTTGTTGCCACCCACACCCAGGGTTGGCAGTGCCATTATCCACACCCAGAACTATGCTAAACCAATCAGTGGACTAGTCTAGTTATCAATCCATTAATCCAGTATCACATACCCATGATCCAGCCACCTCCCAAAAGTCCCACCTACGAGCACATGAGGCTTGGTCGGGGGCATCTATATATAAATCATAACAACACAGGAGAGTGGAAGAGAGGAGACAAAGAGTGAGGAACCTGAAAGAGGAGAGCTGTATTGGAAGAACCACAGACAATGATGGTGATAAAAAGGATTGTGTAATTTCCTTTTTCAAACCCTGAGGAAAGTTCTCTACTCAGTGCCATTTCTCCATCCCAGTGCCCCCATCCAAGTCAGTTATCTGTTGTAAATTCATCTATCCCCACATCAAACTTTTCTTACTACCAAGTAATTTCCTGTACTCTCTTATACCTCTTACATATACAAAGGATTAAGTAGATGATGTGGTTTCTCTTGTATTAGAAAACAAAGATATAAATAAAGTGAAAAAGATATTAAGAAACAGGGGGATAGATCATTTGCAAAAGGAAAGGGAACCAAAAGATGGAGTGAGGAGGAAGGTAGGGCAAGGGAATGAAAAAATAATTAAGAGGTGTTATGCACATGTACCAACTCTCCACAAGAAATAATCATTATGTGTTGTAAAGTACTAATAAAAATGAAAATTAAGAAAAAAGAAGTAGATGAAGTACAAAAATCTAAAAAGAATAAGCGCATGACCTTTTATTTAAATCTTCATTTCCATTGGCCTTTTAATCTGCAATGCTCTTACTCCTCCTACTATCTTATACTTTTCCTCCTAGATACCATACTGCTATTAGTGTAAATAGTTTCCTTTATTAAGGAACTGCTTGTTCCTTACATAGATTTAGGGTTGACAAAATGAGGATTTAAAACCCAATAATAGAGAATCTTAATTATAAATGAAGGAAATTGAAACATACTACTGTACACACTGATTTACTTTGAGTTTCTTGACCTTTGTCAAGACTTAATGACATTATTTATCTAGTGTAGAAAATAGATACAATTTTTAAGAGACCTGCCTAATTTACAATGCTAGGAATCCTATAAAACTGACAGTTATGCTAGCAAACGTGTGTGCTATCTAGTCCATATATTATGAAGTGCCAAATGTGGGAAACCATGGTTTTGTTTTCTGTATACAGATAGTTCATTCTGATCAAAGTTTTTAATTTACAGAGCTTTCCATCGGAGGAGGCTGGCATGTTGGATAATGATGAAAAAGCAGCATTTGTTAAATCTAATTTTACCACAGGACTTGTATTTGTAAAAGAAGTCTTTCACCATACCAGGTTGAATCTGTTTCCACTATGTGATATAGGGGGGAAATAATGTTTTTTTTTTTTTCATTTTTTCTCCGTCTCTAGGTTCATACCCATCTAAGGCTTTTTTTTTTCCCCCCGGTGCCGGGGGTTGAACTCTGGACCTTGCGCTTGCAAGGCAGACGTAGTGCTGCTGAGATAAATCCCAGTGCTGCTGAGATAAATCCCCAGTCGGATCTAAGGCCTCTTAGCAGAAGACAGATTAATAGAAGAAAAGCACACATTTAATACGCATAAGTTGTACATTACATAAGAGACTTCCTTAGGAAATACTCACCCAAAGAAACCTGGAAACCTGAGTATTTCTATGCTAACATTTGGTAATGAAGCAGCCAGTTGTGGAGTATGAGTGGACAAAGATTGTGATCTCATGGTAACAAACGGAAAGCCTCTTTATTCAGATTCTTTTCAGTTTCCTAGTGTCTTCAGAGAAAAGGATGTTCTTTTCTTCTGGGTTTAAGAGGAGAGCCTTTGAAATGAAGGATTCTATGACTTTCTTCAAGGAAAAAGAAGTAGGACAAATTAAGACTGGCCTTCTTGTTCCTTCTGTTTTCTCAGATGAAATGACATATTGTATAGTACTATGTCCTAAATCCATTATCAATGAAACCAAGAGTGGACTTCTCACTCTAGAAAGGTTCTAGATGAGTGAACTCTACTCTGAAGCATTGTACTCATACATATAAAATAATGCAAAAGAACATGAATGTACTTAATAGATATTTATTAAGAAAATATTATGATCTTAATGTTACTGGAAGCACAAAAGGAAAAAGCATGCTCCCTTTCCTTGGGAAATCACAACTCACAAAAATAAAATAATTACACACTAAAATGTTACTTCATAAGTTCTCATATACCCTAGAGTTATTAAAACAATCTCAGTGCATCATCAAATCATGTGTTACATTTTTATGCAAAAAAAGATAGCTTCTGTGGCAATAAGATCGCAGAGAAGGATAAGATCACTATAGTTGTGATATTCTAAGAAGTCTCCACAGAAAAGGACAAGTGGTTTGCTTATCTTACAAATACAGTGTCATCTCTTTTTAGATAATTTTCTAGTTTAACTTTTTGCTATGCCCCCATGAATTTACTACTTGTTATTTTGCCTTTTATATTCTGTTTTACTCATTCACAATAATGCAGAATTGGAAGCAATTCCATATCTTTTTTCAGCTTTATTGAGGTATAATTGACAAACAAAATTTATATATATATATATATGTGTGTGTGTGTGTGTGTGTGTGTGTGTGTAAATATATATATTTTTTCAAGGCACACAGCATGATGTTTCATGTAGATGTACATTGTGAAATTCTTTTTATGATCAAGCTAATTATCCTAGCCATTGTCTCAAAGTTACCTTTTTTTTGTTTTGGATTATTTTTTTGTGTTTTCCAACATTGATTCTACCAGGAAACCCATTCAAACTCATTTCACTATAATAGTTCATAGTAACATAGAATAAATTATTGCAGAATATTTGAACTTGGTAAGTTTATACATTCATAGTCAGGCAGTGAATCTCATTCTATTGTTAGTTTTTAAATATTTGTTCCGTGGTTTAAAAGAAAGAAAAATTACTTGAAGACCTCAATATCCTTCCTTGATTCTGTTTTTTTCCCCTTATCAGTGTAATAATAAAAATGAGCAGTTCAAATCATGTCTCTCACAAATTTCATAAAACACTGCAATCATGTGCATGAATTATGCATCTTTTATAATTTATGCATCTTTTATAAGACTGAGATCATTTAGAGGATCAAAAAGAAGGAGAGAAAAAGGCATCTTTCTGGACAAAGCC
>NW_022900951.1:74262194-74307912 GCF_012274545.1 Fukomys damarensis
TATGTGTGTATATATATATATATATATGTGTGTGTGTGTGTGTGTGTATGTATACACACACATATATGTATAAAATATATGGCAAAAATTTTAAATCATTGATGCAATCTGAGAAACAAATCAGTGAGCATCTAAAGCTCTAGTCAGATGAGTTTCTCAGAGACCAATATACTTTATGGTTTTAAAAAGTGTATTTACAAACACCACCCCCACATTTCTGTAGCCCTGTTTTTATTAAAGGAAACCGTATAGGCAAAAATGTAATTTTTCCAATGTTAGACATATGGCTGATGTCAGAAGCCCGAAAATCATATTATATAGAGCCAAATGCTGAGTTAAACCTCCCAAGGCTGATACTCATGAGAACACAGAATAGTTGTCTCTTACAGGGTAAGCAAGATGCTGGCTGCAGAAGTGGAAGTCTGTGCAGATATAACTACTCACTCCGAAAATCAGGTGGCTCTGAAAATGCATGGCACTGTAGTGTTGGGCCAATTCCTGGTGCCTCTGGCACTGGGAATGTGATCTTTTATAGTAAATCAAATGAGCAGAAGTCTTGAGGCCAGAGTACTATCAAGCTCTCCTTTATCTTTAAGAGGATGAGACAGCCTGCTCACTGGCATGTAACCTGGCATGGATTCTGAGTTCCCAGTAGGCCTTTTTGTTTTTTGCTTTGTTCTGTTCTATTTCCATATTTTTAGTAAGCCAAACTGTTATTAAGAGGTAATCTTACATAAACACTGAGTTGTTGATTTTTATATCTATTTGGCTTGTAGGTCTAAAGTCAATAGCTTCATTCACATGTGGCTCTAAAACTAAAATAAAGAAATAGCGTAGAAATATATTTTTTAAAAAGTGGGAGAAAATCTCCAGAAGAGCCTGACATTTTATTAATCTCTCCTAGAAAACGTATTGCTTTAAAAATTCTTTTTGTAAAGACCTTCCAGATGTTTTTAAGTCTGTAATATACACTTTTCCATCTATTTCCTTCCCGTTAGTGTTCATTTAATCTGGCTACTTTCTTAATTCATGGACTTTTCCACAGATGAGAATTTGTTTATTAGAATACAAGTGAATGCAGTTTCAGTCTTTAAATGAGCCAGATAATTCCCCAGTGGCGGGGAGGATATGAGATTGTTCAAGAAACTTGTTTTGCTATTGTCCACTGGGGCCCTTCCTGCCCTTTGTATTCCTAAGATTTGTTGTCTTGATGAGGATAATGGCTGTGTACTTTCTAGCTCCCCCAGTTCTAGAAACAGGAATAATGATGCCTTGAGGATCTGAAAGGAAAGTTCACTCAGCCCTGATGCCTACTCAGTTTCTAATCTTCCTGAATAGCGATTCATACCTCAAAGGTAATTTTGGATTTAAAATGGCCTTCCACATCTACATAAATAATTTCTGGACTATTTGCTATTTTAAATTAGCCATGGCACTGTTACTCTCCATTTGCCAACATAATTGAGAATTAGCTATATAATACATGATGCCTATAAAAGAAATTGAACATTCTGAATGGTACAGTTTGATGGGTATGATTTCAGGTGTTAAAGCCCAGCTAGGTTACTTCATTTTTGTTCGCAGTAAATATACACACACGCCCCTATTTAAACAAACCCAATATATGATGGTATTATTGTATAAAGTTGATAAACTAAAAGTGTTTTTCTACCCTTAGGCATCTTTTACTTTTTAAAATATTTATTTTAGTATTAGTTTAGTCAGTCATGCCCTTGATTACAATGAAAACATCTTTGTTTCAAATGAAAACAATCAGATTTGTAGACAACTTTCCTGGTGATCAATAAATGATTCCAAGTAGAATATTTTAAGTCACCTTTATCTGAAAGAATGGATTAGAGGATAATTATGCCACATATCATGTTCACAAGCTAGATATTTTATTTTTTCAATGACTAGATGCCTTTAAAATGGTTCAAAAGTGTTTAAAGGAAGAGTAGCCCATGCATAAGCCTCAGTATACCCAAGAAGATGAAATGTACTTGTAACCAAGATTACTGATGATGCTTGTAATTTTCAGTAGGGATTACTGTTATATGGTGCCCAAATACCTACTTTTCAATCTTTGTTAAATAGCTTATTTACTATTTTTTTTGTTTTCCTTTTCTAGACTGTTTTTGTTTTTTCCACATATATGTTCTCCCTCCTTTATCTCGTGTTCCATTCTGAAAGTAAATCAGGAAATTCACCTAATGAATCTGGATAACAAGAACGTTACTTTATTTTACTTTAATCTTACTTATTCTTAGACCTTTGTTTCTTATTCATCTTTTCCAATTTAAATAAAAAACATTTTTAATGTATGTAGAGATTATTTTTAATGAAACTGTTAATATTGTGTAACTTCAAAGAATTTCCAAATACTGCCTTTTCAAAATAATTTTTTCATTAATTTTATTGGTACATTTTAGGTATACAATATGCTGACATTCATTATTGGGAATTTGTACCGTTACGTAATATATCTTATTTTTTTCTGCATTCCTCTGCCATCCCTTCAAACCCTCCACTCCTCCCTATTCACAAAGACTTTGTTTCTGTTTTTTTCCTTTTGTCATATTTTTTCCTTTCCCTTCTTTCCTTCCTTCTACCACCCCCCCACACACACTTCCCCTTCCCTTTACCCTTTGGACCCTCTTCCTATTTCATATGATCTGTTATACATTTTGGTCCTCATTTATACTTTCAGTTTCTTACACCGGATAAATTATTTGGTATTGGCATACATGTGTAAATGCACATATATTGCTGAAAACAATGCTGAGATTAAAAAATGTTTTATCATATTTTACGTAAAAGGCTCCTCTTGGTGTAGTCCAGTGATAGCTGAAGGCACTGAATTTTACCTTCTATATTGTTCTCTGTGTTCCCCGTGTAGTTAGCACTTCTAATTTCTCTCATGCAATAGAAATGTTTTTCATAGAGATAATTTATTCAAAGATGATTTTTTTCTAATTATTTTTTTAAAAACTTCTAATTTACACATGTCTAAATGTTTGCCTGCTCTATTTAGACAGAATATAGATACATGTTTATGACACTCTAATCAGATAGTTATCTTGGCTCTATGTTGCATATTGATAGGCCTGATTTAAATTCTAGAAGGCCTGGTTACTCAGCTGCAGCTTTCCTTCTCTTCTCTAAACTGTGTGAGTAGGCAGCCTGGCCGCCCTCCCTGCCTTTCTCCGGAGTGATTTATTATCTGCAAGTAAGAGCTATTTGGGATGTGGGGTTAGGGCCACTTTATCTGGCAGGGAATTCTATCATCTCCCTCCTTCCCTCCCTCCCTCCCTTCATCACTTCTTCCCTTCCTTCCTCCCTCCCTTCCTTCCTTTTCTGCATGTATTAGTGCATTTATTCCCCAAGTACTTTCCAGAGAGTTTACAACAAAAGATCAATAAAGTAAGATTAAAAGTTAGAAGAAAACTTTTAGACAATATTCCAGATACCTTAATTAATTATAATGATTATTATTCAGAATTAAATTGAGCTCTGAACTTTCTGGAAGCCAAAGGAAAATATGATTATGTTCTCTAATTTTCATTATTTGAGAAAATAAGACAGTTTAAAATAGAAGACAAGGAACAACATCACTTTTAGTAGCAGGTTTTGTTTGTTTGTTTGTTTTTTGTTTTCTTGAGACAGGGTCTCACTATGTAGTTGAGACTGACCTGGAACTCACTATGTAGTCCAGGCTGGTCTCAAACTCACAGAGATCCTCCTGCCTCAGCCTCCCGAGTGCTGGGATTACAGGCATGCACCACCATGCCCAGCTTCGGTAGCAATTTTAGAGATGGCACAAAGATGTTTTTCATGGTCACTTGTTTCATCAATAAGTTACTTTCATAGGTCTTGACTTTGTTCATTTATAAAGTACAATTAAATATCATTGGTACCATGATCTGAATGTGTCCCCCTCACAGATGGAATTAGGGCCCTTGTAAAAGTGGCCCTTCTGCCATATAAGCACACAGTAATAAGTCACTATGAAGAAGCACCTTTCACCCGATCCCACTGGTTCTTTGATCTTGAACTTCCCAGCTTCTGGCACTATGAGGAATAAGTTTCAATGGTTTATAACGTACCCAGTGTATGGTATTCTTCATAGTATCTTGGACAAGCTGAGATGATTGCCTTTGTGGAGCACATTTGCATGATGTGTGAAATAGCATATATCCTGGAATGAGTCCTCTTCCTATTTTTGTTGTCCTTTCCGATGTACACATTATTAGCTTTCTTTCTCCCTTCGTGTTAAGTGACTCCTAACAGTTCTGGGACAGGAAAATTTTGATGTATAACTTACAAAATCTTAATTCTACTCGCAATCATTTATTGAATGCTGACATTGTGTATCTCTCTTTTTCAAATTATGATTTCCAATGGAGAAGAAATGTTAACCTTAAGAACTCTTTTGGGCCAGGGATTTAGCACAGTGGTTCCACTGCCTGCCTCCCAAGCTCAAGGTCCCACATTTGATCCCTGGAAGCAAAAACAAAACAAAACAAAACAAAAAGAACTCTTTTTCCAAGCAGGCTTTATAAGAATTTGTTGGCTAATAGCTATATCTAGGAGCTGGGCATGGTAGCATATACCTATGATCCCAACTGTTTGTAAGGCTGAGGCAAGCGGATTATAAATTTGAGAACACCTTGAGGAAACTAGTGAAGCTTATTTCACATTAAAAATAAATAAATAAAATGGGCAGGGAATGTAGCTAAGTATTCCCAGTACTACAAAACAAAATAAAAATAAAAAGAACCCCAAAACCATCTTTGCCTATAGAAATTATTTGCATATAAACCCCAGAGTCCAAGCAACTGGTGACAATGAGCTCCAAGTACCTTGACCAACTCCTTTACTTTGTATAAAGGTTAAGGACTTACACACTTTTCCATATATAGTTAGTAGAAAAATTGATATTAGAATTCATGTCCTATGATGACTCTTCTAGTACTTTTTTCTACCATAACATAAAAGATTACAAGATTATATGTGCTTATGTACTGATATGTAATAAGCCTTGTTCATCTTACTATAGAATTTATATCCCAGATTAGTATGTAGACTCTGAATTTTAGAGTTTCATAGTGAAAATAATCTATATAGAATATTGTCTTAG
Organism: Fukomys damarensis; assembly: GCF_012274545.1. NCBI lineage: Eukaryota > Metazoa > Chordata > Mammalia > Rodentia > Bathyergidae > Fukomys > Fukomys damarensis. The sequence goes on from NW_022900951.1 coordinate 74,267,335, forward strand.
ATCTGCTGAGTCAGCAGTCACTTCTGTACTATGTAGTTCATAATTTGAGGTCTATTTGGTTAAAACTTTCATTAAAACTTCGATTATCACCTTAATTTGAAAAATTACAAATTTGAGAAAAGGAAAAAATCAGAAACTGGATTTTATTGGTAATTTAGTTATGACATGCCTTTTAGGCAAATGAAACTCTTACCTTTTGTCTTTAGAGTCATTATTAATATTTGGCTTACTCTTGATTTTTCTAATAGAATGAGAATTACAACCTCATTACTATAAATAGTAAATATATTTTACCTCCTAACCAGCAACACTCCTTTTCCTATTTGGAGGAATAAACAAGTTTGTTATTGTTTCTCAATTTAAGCAGCCCCCAGTGTTGTTTTTGTGACATCATACTTTCCTAATTTCTCCGATACCTTCCCATTTCTCTTATCACTGATATTTCCTTTTCCTTCTGCTCTCTAAATGCTCTTGTTCACAAACGTTCAGCTTTGCTCCTGTCACTCACTGCACATGGTTTCTCTCTGTCTCTGCTGCCCCCTACCTTAACCACTCATGTGTTTTTAACATTGATATGTAAATGCTTTTCAAGTCTGCAGTTATAGCCTACAGTTCTCCCTGGAATTTTAGACTTGCATAACCAAATACCTCCTGGACACTTCTGGCTAGACATCTCACAGTCATCTTCAATTCAGCGTATCAAAATCTTTTTTTTCCTCATTGAGTTTATTGGAACATTTTAGGTATACAATACAGTCACATTCATTACTGGGATCTTGTATCTTTACATGACAAGTCTTGGTTCTCATTTTTCCCCCTTGTCCCTGCCCTCCCTTCACCCCCTCCTCCTCTCCCCATTTACAAACACTTTATTTCCATTTTTTCATTTTCTCATATTTTTTTCCTTTCCCTTATTACCTTTCCCCTGCCCTTCCCACTTTCCCTGCGCCTTTAGCCCTTCAGCATATCAAAATCTTAATTGTACTCTTCAGCTGGGAACTAGGTATGAACTCTGTCTCCTCATCATTTTCTCATTTTTTTCCTTTCCCTTATTACCTTTCCCCTGCCCTTCCCACTTTCCCTGCGCCTTTAGCCCTTCAGCATATCAAAATCTTAATTGTACTCTTCAGCTGGGAACTAGGTATGAACTCTGTCTCCTCCTTTTCTATAGACCCCCTATCCCACAATCTCCATGTCCTATCTGTATTTCTTGACTGTTACCTCTGTACCTTCCTAATTGCCATTGTCCTAATTCCATCTCTCACCCTCCTTTGCCAAGAAAACTATAGCAACGTTCTAAATGGCATTCTAGCTTCCCTAGATCCAGTAATTGTCATTTAGATTCCATTTGTTGAAACTGTTGGGCCTCTAGGTACCCTAAAGGTCTTTTATTTGAACACAGCCACTTGTCTTTCCACCTTTTCTAGTCTATCACACGCACTGTATCTTGTACTTTTCTATGTGGTGTTCTACAAGCCTTTATCCTATTCAGCTTTTCTCTTAGTCTCATTTCAGTTGCTATCCAACCATGATTCTGTTGTCAGCCATTTCAGCACCATAGTTAAGAGTACTCATCACTCAGTTGCTCCTGTCTTTGCAGCTTTAACCCTAGGAATAGCCACTACTCATTTTCTATTCTACTGCTCACAGTCTAACTAATCCTGTAGGGTAACGGCACACAACAGTGATATGTTGATTGGGTTCATTGCTAGCAAAAGAAAAACTTAAAATGTATTAGATAGAATTTTGAAAAGAAAACATCTATCCCAGTACATCTACTTGATTCTGAAAACCTGTGATTACTGTAATTATTGAGAGGTTTCTGTAACCTGAATACTTAACTGGTGTCTTATGTGTTGAAAATTATTCTAAAAAGCTTAAAAATAGAGCAGCTGTTGTACCAATGAAATTTTCTTTAGGATTACATGAATTGAGCTTGGTGGAATGAAAGGATATAATTGAAGACAAGGAAGGAAAATTCAGGCATGGCACCTCATCATCCTTATATTTTTCCCCCTGATTAAGAGCAACATACTAGCACATATTTTTTTAAACACAGGCAGTCCCCATCTTACACCTGACTTGTACACAAATGTAGAGTATGTTTGAATTGTGATTACTCAAGTGGGAAAACTTCATTTGAATGGCAGTTGTTTGAAATCCAGAATGCATTTTCCCACTGAAACTGTGTTGTAGCCTTGGTAGGGGTCCCACGGAGTAGCCACTAATGTCACTGAAATACTGTATATTTTCAGTGAAACACATTTGTGATACTACTGCTACTACAAATGAAATAAAAGTGATAACGTTAAATAAGAAAACTTTAAATTTTTGGCTTTAGTGACAGTGCCTAAGAAAAAACAGGTTGCATTATAAGAGGATGAAGAAATATAAGGAGATTGTGTGAAGACTCTGAATGAGATTCATGAATATTTTTTAAAAATTTAAATGATACATGTTCTTTACCAAATCTGACTAATTTTTAAAACTTGTGACTTCCCTTGTTTTGGTAAGAAGATATTTATTGTGAGACTTCTGTACTGGGATTGAGGTCATTTTTCCGGTAATTATCAATGTCAAACAAAGGAAGAGGATGAAGATACTTTGATATGATGCCAGAGGTAACTTTTGAAAAGAGCGGACTTATATGCAAACGTGAAAAATAACAAAGTAAATTATGTACTTAAACATTGGACAAATTTCACTATTCCAAAGGAAAAGGAGTTATTTTTGCTTTGTTCTCAGATAATCCTTTGCTTTTATATGTAAATAGAAAAGTTGTAATAAATTAGAGAGGCTAAGTCAAGCCCCATTAAAGAGATGGTGTAAGGAGGAAAGAGTAAGCAACAAAACTTTCATGAGCTGAGGTAGGAAGAGGGTTATTTATTTGCTCCTATTTTCTAGTCGTATAGCACAAATTTGGACTAGGAAAGCATATGTTGAGTGTGTGTTGCTTTAAGGCAGGTGTGAAAGGTTGAGTCAGAGAGCCATATAGAAAAAATGCTTTTAGTTTTGTCACACTTTATAAATGGAATCTTCCTTTGGTGTCCTTAAAAAGAATTCAGTAACTATTTTCATTGTTTTCAATCATGTTTTATTGAGATTGATTTTTGCTTGAATGTGGTTCCAAAATTATACACACGTGATAAATGTGCCAAGATCACATTGATTGAGCTGTTAGTAAGAAAAGGAAATGAGGCGCTCCTTGTACCATCATTATTCAGAAGAAGAAGAAGAGAGGAAGGACAATGAGCCACATAGTTCTCTTTGCTATTCCACGGCTGATTACCAAACATTCATTCAACAATTTTTTATTGTGCTATCTGCTAGGCACTGTGCTGAGTGCTTACAGACATAGAGGAAGATGTACTGGGGATACAGTGATAAAACATGATATTGTCTTTTCCCTCATGTATTTTGCAGAGTGTGGGGAAAGGGTAAAGACAAATAGATAAGAAGTTGCAATTAGTTGTGATAAGTGTTAATGTGGAGGTGCTATTAAGGGCATATATAGAAAAATCACCTTACTGACTTTGGGGACTAACTGAGCATTTTGGCATGTGCCTACAGTCCCAGCTACTTTAGGGACTGAGGCAGAAGGATCACAATTTCAGGATCAGCCTGGCAATGTAGTAAGAAACTGTCTATTTCTCTCTCTCTCTCTCTCTCTCTCTCTCTCTCTCTCTCTCTCTCTTTTCTTTTTCTGTTATGGGGTATTGAACTTGGGTCCTTGTGCTTGCAAGGCAGGCGGCAGAACCACTGAGCTAAATCCCTGGCTCTGTAAGGCCCTATCTCAAGGAAAGGGAAGTAGAGAAGGAGAGATGGAAATGCTTCCTAGAGAATTCAAACTGATACTGAAAGATGTGTAGGAGTAAAATAGGAAAAGAGAAGTGAAATGAGAGGCAAATGTTCCTGGCAGAGGAAATAATATTTAAGACTCAACCATATGGCAACAAGCCTAGGAGAAAACTAGGAAAGAAGCCAGAGAGATTTATGTTAGTGATGTTGTAACTTTTGGAAAAATAGTTCTGTACCAATAACATCGACATAATCTAGATAAAAGACAAAAAGTCTGTTTCAAGGCATTGGAAAGTGGCCAGGACTTGAGAAGTTAAAAAATCCCAAATAAGGAGGGTAACAGAAAAGTGAGGTGTATTTGCTTTGGGATATTTTCCAACTCGTGGTTAGTGATACAGAGCAATCACCAGGGGTTTCTACTATCTCATGGGGCTGGGGAGAGTGAAAAAAAAATTGAGGGCTGTCAGTATAGTCAGCACTTAAAGGGATAAAATGCTGAAGAAAAGCAATCAGTAGAAAAATGAACTTTGCACTCAGTAGTTTTTACCTTTAGGTAGTTACAAAATTCTTAAACTGCCCATGTCATGAGAATGCTTAACTAGTCAAAAAGGAAGTGACTAAAAAGCAAAGTTGAGTTTTTTCCCAGTCGCATAGTATTGAAGAAAAAAAATTAATGTTCAGAACCTTCTGCAGAGGAGCAATCCAAGAAGTACCCCAAGATTTCAGTCGGGGCCCCTAAAGATCCCATTCTATAAGAAGGGGTGGAGTGAACCAGATTTAGACTGAACTTTTAAATGTGTGTGCAACTCAACCTTGTAGTTATTCCCCTTCTTGATTAGACAATCTACTTCTACTCTAGCTACCTACAAATGATAGAGTAAACCCTTTCTAGAGGAAAATATTATCCAGATCCCCTCCAGTTTTTCAAGTAAAATGTTTGTACTCAATCAAACATTAATAGGCATGTGATGAAAGTGGACCAAGGAAAACCTCAGGCAATGTAGGCCTACAGATGATTCACATATTGACATCCTCATAGCCTTTAAAAGTAAAGGATATTCAGAGAGGTAAGAATATGATGGTGTAAGAATACTGAAAACTATCTGAAAAAGGAGGGAGTAGTTGATATAATAGTTATGCTATAGAGAAGTCTTTTGAATCTTGTAACTAGGAAGGTTAGTGTTGATAAGTCGTTTGGATATTACAAGTCAGTTGTTGGTGAACTTGGATGCAGTTTCATTGGAGTGGTAGGTACAGAAGCCATGGTGATAATAAGGGTATAGATTTTAAGCAAGTTGGGAAAATGACTATGGAAAGTATGATACAGTTTGTTAAAATTAAGGTCCATGAATGTATAGTGTCACCAATCTATATGGCTCTGTAATTTCCTCTAGTAATGCTTGGGAAGAAATATAATGTTCAGTTGCACCATTAAGTTTATTCATAGTTGGAGTTTTGCTAGGAAAGTTTCAGAGAAATAAAATGTAGAAAGGAAACGGAGGGGTTAGAAAGATGGGTTGGCATGCCTTTGGTTGGCAGGACAGCTAAGCTGACTTAGGGCCACTTAAGCAGTATTAATTATTCTAATGTAATGTGGAATTAGGTAGCTCCTCTCTATAGTCCAGTGGTTCAATTATTTTAGAGCCACATCTCATTTTTTGACCTATCCTTCATGGTCACAAGATAGCCGCCATAGCTTTAGGCATCATCTCTGCATTCAAAGTAGGAAGAAAGCAGAGAGAAGGAAATGCCAGGTGGATGTGTTATTTTGCCAAGAAAACTTTCACCTCCGTTTCACTAGCAAAGACTATGTTTCATGTCTAGCTGCAAAAAGATGTTAGTAACCAGGATATTTAGTAAGTCACATCTAAAGGCAAGAGAGAAGGTTCTTGATAATGATTGTTGAGTTATTGAGTCACTAGTTCCTGCAACAAAGCAATAGATCGGCCATAGACTTTAGGCTGAAAGGGGGAAGAGACGAGAGCTGGAAGAGGCTGAGAGCTAAAAACAAAGTGGTGGGATTCAGCACAGAACATGTCTTCTACACCAAAGAACAGGTATGTCAGGAGTAACTACATAAAGGAGGTGGAAGCATAGGAGCTGTTGGCCAGGGAAAAGTATGGAATTAGTTATTATTTACCATATTGAACTGGTTTTAATTATCATCTTGAGTAACATGTCTGGAGCATAAGAGCGTGGCAGAGGAAGGAGTACTCAAGAGGGTGGGGTAGGTGGTACTAGATCATATAAGTATCACAGTCATCTCCAAAAGGTAAAAGAAATATTCATTAAGATTTTTTAAAACGTCATATAAGAAATTAATCCTCGTGTTCACATCAGTTTGTATTCTTTTCAGCACAGAGCTATCATTTGCATTTGGTCCTATTTTTCAAATTAAGACAATTCACATTATGAGTTTGTAGTGTCGCAAAATTGGCTGTGACTAAATCCTTATATTTTTCATTTTCCTAATGATTGTCACTCAGGTCAACTGAGTTCTCACAACCTTTAACAGTGTACAGTTTTCCCTGTACTTCCCCTTTCCCCATTCTCTTCCCTCTTTTCCTATTTCCATTCTGCACTTTCTTCCTCCTGTCCTTTGCCATTTTTGCTTGCTTTTCCATTTTAATTTTGCATTATTTTCTTCTTTACCTTCTATTTTTTCTTTCCTTCCTTCTTAAAATTCCAATAGTGGGGATAATGGTAACATTTATAGAGTAGAAGGAGGAAACCTATACATATAGAAAGACCTACTGTGTCATCATAAATCCAAGATGATCTTTAGAAGTAATATGTACTTTAATGACATCTGCTCTACTAACTAAATTTTTACAGACATAGCATAGATTAAAATTAAAATCCCTTTCAGAGGACCAAAGTATGTAACAGGATAACAAGTTAAATGTGCATACCCATATTTATCTGTTGCATGTATGTACCTGTGTATCCATGTACATACCAGCACAGTGCTTTGTTTTCAGAGTTGAAAAAAACAGGTTTTTTAATGACATGTACTGCTTATTATAACATTGCAATCCAGTGTTTATGCAGGTGATTATTACAACTTACTAGTTCATCACCATTTGGAAGAATAACTGTTCTAATGTAACTAACCACTGAAAGTAATACATTTTAAGTGTTCTAAATTGCATTTATAATTACTTGTAACTAAAAATCTCTAGAATTTTAAAATCCATTGGTCTTATGAAAGTCTTCATTGCTTATCTTTGTTGTTGCACTATTACTTCAGATTAATTTCATTTTGAAATCGCATATCATATATAATTTGCTAGTAATAACATGAAATGTGTGACTTTACTCTGAGGAACAAAGCCTCTTCAGCATTTTTAAATATCATGTGCTGAAGCAGAACTTCCAGGATGATTAGATCATATTTGGCACAATATAGATCTATTTGTACTTGCATAATGCATGTTCATGTACACACAGTTATATTTTATTACTATTTGGTTACATTGATTTTTCTATAAAGAGAACTATTATCCACATTTTTTTGCACAGAAGTACACTTAAATATTGGCATAAGTAAACAACTTACTAAAATAAAGCCTATGCTTGGCACAACTATTACTGGTGTCACAGATTTTACAACTATAATACTTCTGAAAAGTTAGCTTGAACATTTTGGAACTTTTTTAGAGTGAATGCAGAGGCAGTTTGGTGAGCTATAAAACTTCTACATTTTATTTTGCCAAATAGTGTAGGCCAAATCTTGAGTGTCACTAAATCTGATCCCATCTTGAATTGTAGCTCACTGTCATTCCCAGAAAGAGGCTTTTCCCATAACTGAGCAAACTAGCTATTCAAAGGAAGTGGCTCTGCCAGAAAGCAACTATTAGGAATGAGAGAGTTAGAAATAGGTTAACATCTAAAACATAAATTCCAAATCCAGAAGTATACAGGTAGCTTTAACTCCACTATTGTTTTCTTGTGATCCTATTTGAAAAAAAAATGTATTAATTGACTGCAATTAAAGTAAAAGGCACTAGCATACTGTAGAAATAATCTTAAACTGATAAATATTCTGTCTCTTCATTTAACATAAAATAAAACTTATCTGAAGACATTACTTCTTCCTCATCAGCAGAAACCTTACCAAAGATTTATTGAATGTCTTGAGACCAGGCAGTTGACTTACACCAAAGTGAGGATTCTCTGAGACTTGATATGGACTCTTGCAAAGTTTGTTATTGTCTGTTTTGTTTAATATATAGCATAATTAGTCCATTTTTAGTAGATAGTTTGTTTTCCAAAACGCTTCTTTATTTTTGTTTATTAAAACTTTGCCAAGTTTCTAATATACAAAAAAGTTGTAAGAATAATACTAAAAAATCCTGTGTTCCCTTTACTTAGAATCAGTGTTGGCTGTACTTTGGATATGGCTTGAGAGTCCTGCAAGACTTCACGTATTTGGCATTCAAGAAATGCAAATAGAACAACACTGAAATTCCATCTCACCCCAGAAAAAATGACTGTCTTTAAGAAATCAAGAAGTAACAAACACTGGAAAGGCTTTGGGATAAAAGGAGTCCTCCTTGATTGTTGATGGGAGTGTAAACTGGTACAAGTACTATGGAAATCAGTGCGGAGATTCCTCACAAAACTAAAACTAGAGGTTCCATTTGACTCAACTATTCCCCTTGGAGGTGTCTTCCTTAAAGTGTTGCATACACCATATTACAGTGATACATGCATAACCATGTAAGTATGGCTGTGCCATAAAGAAGGATAAAATTGAAGTGTTTGTAGAAAACTGGATGCACCTTGTGACCATAATATTAAGTGAAGTAAATGAGACACAAAAGCATTGTTCCTCTTATAAGAAAAACCAAATACATAGATAAATTGTAAAATAAAGAAGTAGACACTTGAGAAATAAAGAAATGAGACATATGGAAAATGATTAAAATTAGATGAAGTCATTAGGCTAGAATATGATTGAATCCTGTTGGCTTTATAAGAAGAGAGATACAAAGACACAAATATACATATGCATGCTCCTTATCTTTTGTCATGTGATCCCCTGAGCTACGTTAGGACATTGCCAGCCTAAAGGCTATCACCAGGTGAGCCCCATGGAACCTGCATCTCTAGAACCAAGAACAAAAATAAACTTATTTTTTCAATAATGTTTCCATTCTTGGTATTGCTAACTATTTTAAATAATTGGTCACATTTGTTTCTTATAATCCTTTATTTTAGTACTTCAGTGACCATTTCCTAAGAAAAAGATTATTCTTTTAAGCAACAATAGTAAAGTTATCAATCTCATAAAAGTTATGGACCTACTCAGTAGTCCATAGTCCAGTCATGTCAGTTGTTGCAGCGGTATTTGTTGCAGTGATATCTTTTGTGGCATTTATCCTTTCAATGCAAAATCCAGTTCAGGATCACATACTGCATTTAGTTTTTATATCTTTTTAGTTTTTATATGAACAACAAAGCATCTATTCTAATATCTTATGCCTTCTAAGCATTATCTAAATGAGATAATTGCTTTATATGTCATGGAGATCCCATATAAATTGAACACCTGTAATGCCAAGGAATTCTAAGATTGCCAAGGAATTCATTAAATAAGGAATTCAAGGAAAATGCAACTAAATGTGTCATAAACAGTATAAGCTTAAAAACTTATCATTGCAAAACATATCAGGCTAGATACATGTGGAATTTTATGGACAAAGGCAAAATTAATCTCTAAAAAGTGAATACCAGTTTTTGCCTTAAATGCACAAAGTGGGATTTTCTATGAATAAGCACCCCTGTTAATAAAGCACTCAAATGTATTACAGACTCTAAGAAGCCACATTAGCACTCCTGTATCTTTGGAAAATATCAAATGTTTCGCTTTTGTACTTTAAAAGTTCTGTTATTCTTTTCTTTAAGCATTATAGCTATGTGAAAATTATCCTCAACATTTTTATCAGTGAACTTTAAATAGAATATTGTGTAGGTATGACAAATATGCTAAAAGAACCTAACCATTTCATACTTTTACTACAGTACATTATATTATAAATGCCTTTAAATATTCCATATTAGAAATACTTATTTATGAAATTTCTTCACTGGATAATTTACCTCTTCTTTCAATGGCATTTTGGCTTTTTAACCTCTCTGAATAAATCCAATATATTTTTCAAGTATGTTTAAATATTGGATTGAGAATCATATATTCTGAAATCTCATAAAACACTGCCACCAAAAAATATGTCATTACACTGAGTAAGATTCAACACTGTTCTGAATTGCACGAAATTATGCACAGGTAATTAAGTCTAAAATCCTTTTACATGCTGCTAAATTACAAGCACTGTGTTGTGATAGGTCCTGTAAAGGTTGAAAAATAAGCTAAATAAATCATGATCGTTATCTCTGCAAGGACTATACGGTTCATTTAGGAGGCAAACATTCAAATGTTTTTGCTATTGTACATATTTATAATTTTGAATTAGTGAGAAAAACTAAATTATATGAACATATAGATGAAAGGACTAAATTTTATTAGGGGTCTCATAAGCATTCTCAGCCGGAAAAGTATTTGAATTGTGTCCTACATGAATGGATTAAAGTTCATTAACTAAAGTGTAATAGAAAGATAAGGAAGTTAAGTGTGGTGAAGGAGACATTTCAGATGTAGAGCAGAAAAGTAGAAAAATGTACAATTGAACAGATTAGTAGGTATGTTAAACGGCTTCTAAGAAGGTCTTTTGTGGTTCTTCCTTCTTTGTATTCAGGCTGAATCAGTGTGGGCTGGGCTTAGTGACCAGCTTCTAACAGTAGTATATGGAAATACGGATGGGATGTTGCTGCTGAGATTAGGTTATAAAAGAACATGATTTGCTCCCATCTTGTGTGCTCTTTCTCTGTCTCTGTCTCTCTCATGGATATTCTGAAGACACAAGTTGTTTATACAGAGGCCCACATAGTCTCAAACAAAGCTGTCAGTAACCCTGTGAATGATCTAGGAAGGGTGTTTGGCCCTGGTTGAAGCTGCAGATAAAACAAGCCTTGCCAACAGCTTCAATGCAAATTTATGAAAGACTTGTGTCAGAGGCACTACCTACGCTAAGCTCAGATTCTTCACATATAAAAAGTGACATAAGTGTTTATTATTTTAAGCCACTGGAGTTTGGCCTGATATGTTGGGCAAATGATTAATAAATTGAGCTCAAATCCAATATCTAGCCTATGCTGAATTATTAAATATTTCATTTGTGTCATTTCTACATATAATGTGACTTAAAGATTACTGAATTGTTAATAAAATCCTGAATTTTCTCCATAATAAAGATACAATTTAACTATTATATTACATCATAAAACTTTGTGATCCTTACATTTACAGCTTTTAGAGGAATGAAAGAGAATTTGTATGTAAGTGAGGTCTTAAGAATCTATTTTAAGCCGGGCGTGGTGGCGCACACCTGTAATCCCAGCACTCGGGAGGCTAAGGCAGGAGGATTGCTGTGAGTTCGAGACCAACCTGGGCTACGTGAGTTCCAGTTCAGTCTCAACTACATAGTGAGACCCTATCTCAAAAAAACCCCCCAAAAAATCTATTTTGAAATTTTGAAGTTTTCATATTTTCTGTTTATCATTTTTTTTCAGCTTTAATTGAGTTTATTGGTACATTTTAGGGATACAGTACAGTTACATTCATTGTTGGGATCTTGTACCTCTACATGACAAGTCTTGATTCTCATTTTTTCCCCTTACATTTTTAATAACACAAACTTGTTTGTAGTTTTTGGACTACTGTACTTAATGCTAGTTTAAAGAATTCACTGCAGCCTTGATAATACAAAATACTGGGCAAAAATTAAAGGAATTGCTAATCAGTTCATTAATCAAATGTATCTGCTGCATATTATACCAAAACAAATTCAAGAGGACAAACTGCTAGCCAGAAACTCCCTCTCAAAATGAAGTCAAAAATGAAGATAAACAAAATTGAGTTTTTTCTTTGTGTTTGATTTCAATATAAGGAGATCCATCTCTAAAATCTTGAAAAAAGAAAGTTGATCCATGCAGATTCAAATCTGCACTAAGACTGTGCATGTTGTTACTACTGAGATTCATTCCAAATTCATTTAATCAATTTATCCATCACTGATCCCTATCCCTAGTCCTTTTTTTTTCAACACGGCCTCATTAAGATGCCCAGACGGACTGCCTCAAATTTGCAGTCCTCCTGCTGTAGTATCCCAGGTTCCAGGCTTACAGGCATGTGCCGTAGCACTCACTGGGCCATTTTCATATTTTAAATGTTCAACTATGCTTAGAAGAAAGGAAAACAAATAACACTTTTTTCACTGCATTAAGACAACTTGTTTTAAAAGTCTATAAAAATAAATATGAAAAAATAAGTTAGATAGCTTCATGTGCATCATCAGAAAAGTGCTATCAATGAACAAACATTTGCAGTTGTCAGAAAGTGCCCAGTCTTTCCCACTCCCTGTGCTGTCTTAGCTATAATAATGGCAGTGAGGCATTGTAATCTGAAAAAAGCGTAGTCAAACTTTTCTGTTATGATTAGACCTCCCAAACAGGTCTGTGGAAAAGGCCCAAAGTTCTCCAAAGAGTAAAAGGAGAGTGACTAAGTTCTGACTTACTATAGTCCTTCCTCTCTTTTCTTATTCTTAGTACTGATCTTCAAATGTATCAAGGTTTCTGAAATCCTACTCCTAAAAATATTTGCAGGTTAAAATTCAGAATTCTCTTCAATGAACTGAGAGAAATTAGAAGTATAAATGAAATGAATTGCCACGCATACTAAAATATTTTTGAAACAACAGAATAACTAATCCACTGATGAGTGTGGCACCCCCATGATCCATTTACTTCCCAAATACATGATGCTTTTAGGGGATACCCAAGATCTAAACCACAGCACCAGTCTATGTCATTTTCTGAGAGCAAAATAATTTAGATTTAAAGCAATAGCCCATAGAGAGTGAACAGGTGACTTGGCAGTTGTGCTTAAGATATCTATCTATCTATCTATCTATCTATCTATCTATCTATCTCTATATATACACACACATATATATTTCTTATATATATATATATATATACCTTATATATATATATACAAACACATATATTTATTTTAACAGGTTATTTTATTTATTCATTAATTTAATTTTGGCTCTCAGTGTTAAAAGTCATAAAATCTTTTATAGACATATGAATTTGAAAACTATAAACTCAAGTATGAAATGTAATTTTTCTCAGTTTTCCTAATGGAGCATAATTCTTATTTTGAGGCTCTATGAAGAATAGGAATGCAAACTCAAGAAACAATACACAAATTCATATATAACTGTCATATAATAAATATCTGTTGCTCACTCATTAACACATGGATACACATTTATCCCATCATTGATTCAGATTATGCTGAATTTACAGATAAATACAATGCAGGAAGAAAAACTCTCAGATAAAGTGTTGTGGTCTTCCAAAAGCATTTCTTTAAGCAAGCAGCCCCTGATTATCTGTCTACTCTCACAATGAAGCATGCCCATAGACAATGTTTGTCTTTGATCCATGTCATATACAGTATGCTGTTGGCATTAGCAAGTATTTGCCCAAAACTGCTCTCTTTGAAATCCAGAGTAGAAATATATGAACTGCAGTGTATAACTGATATGATCTGATTGAAAATGTTTACATATTTTAAGACTAATATGAATAAACACAATTTCCTATTGTTTTATTTTTATCTTTGCCCTGATTCCCATGTTCCCCTTCCAGTGTGCATGTGTTTAATTGCATGAAAGACAGTTCACAGGACTTGTGATTAGATGCAAATCAGATTTAGATGGCTTTTAATTGATCTCCAAATTTTGCAGTAAAATTTTCTGCTAATTAGCATCTTGCTAAATTTAAGTGAAATAATAGTAAAATTCAAAATGATCTATTGGATTTATTTTAAATTGTTTTACATATTTTTAAAATCAGATAGTAAATGAAAAATCCAAAGAGAATCAAATATCACCAATTTGATAGAGAATTCATCATCATTCAACCAATTAGAAGTATAAATATACAAATCATGTATAAAACCGTGGGTACTACAGAGTGTTAAAACTGTGCAGGCCAGTGCCTGACAAATTATTAACTGTAAAGATATTTATAGAAGAAAAATAATCATTTAGCAGTCTTGTTGACAACTTTCTCTAAAAGTGAAGATATATGACCTTCAGTGTCTTTGGCTAATCATCAGATATAGATACTTACATTCCAATACTGTATTCTTAATAATTCAGTAACTTTTTAAGCCATTGTTAATAAAACTGCCTTATAATTATGGAGGATATGTCTGTGTCTGTCTTGTCTATCTGTCCACCTCTCCTCTTTCTCTCTCTCTCCCTCCCTCTCTCTTTCTTGAAGTTTTAATATTCTATAGTACCCATCATTTTTTACATGATTTGTATATTTATATTTTCTAATTGGTTGAATGATGATACATTCTCTGTCAAGTTGATGATATTTAAGATTTTCTTTGTATTTTTCATTTACTGTCTGATTTGTTGAACTTGTAAATCAGTTTAAAATAAGTCCAATATATCACTTTAAGTTTTACTATTGAGAGACAGAGACTGAGAGACAGGAAGAGACCAAAACGGAGAGAGACAGAGACATACAGGGAGATTGAAATCATATGTGCCTGTATGCAAGACAGGCAGAAAAATAACAAAGAAAACCTACCTTCTACTTATAGCAAACAATTGCCCACTCTCATGGGTAACCTAACTCCTCAATTGGCCATGACACTTTCTCCCAAATAGTAAGTGCCAAACTGAAATTCTGTTTCTGAAACAAAGGAATTACAGATAAATAGTCAAGAAGATAAGGAAAAGAGAAGACAGTTAATTACATTTAGCAAGTGTCCCTATCCGCTTAGATCTTTACAAGAGTATTCAGTGTTTCTCAGTGCAACATTTGCATTTAGCACTTTCTTAATTAGGATGAAATGAGTTTCATAGATACTAGAAGAATCATTGTGAGGTCACAAAGAAGTACTGTTATATCATAACAATCTGGGAGAAATAGAAGCAAATTCCTATCACAGAGGAAAGAAAATGTACATCCTTTCAAGTCATCTCTCCTTTCAACAATGCCTACATAGGGCCAGCGATTTAGCCCAGTGGTTCCGCCGCCTGCCTTGCAAGCGCAAGGAACTGAGTTTGATCCCTGGTACCAAAATATATCTATATCTATATCTATATCTATATCTATCTATATCTATATATACATACATATATATTGATATATATATAGATACAGATATATATGCCAGGGATTTAGCTCATTGGTTCCACTGCCTGCCTTGCAAGCACAAGGACCTGAGTTCAATCCCTGGTACCAAAAACAAAACAAACAATGCCTGCATATCACATGTAGTGTGAACGGGAGTGGGATTATTGAAACACTCAACTAAAAGTTGTAATGATCCAAAATACCTTTAGTGACTCTGTCTATTCCTGTCATATCCTATCAAATTGCATTTCTTCATTGCTGTGCTATAATGTGCTTGAGCTGAGAAGGGAGGACCAAACCTGAGCAATGGTTCCCTTTTGTGCTATTCATAATGTGTTTGTGTGTACATGCATATGTGTGATAAGAGTGTGAGAGTGTGTGTACATATCCCAAAACCATCTGGCTTCATTGATTATTTTCTAGAAATTTTTTTCCTTTATATGCCCTATACAACAGGATTGACAGGGAACATAATTACAAAACCAAAGATAAATGGGATTCTCTAATTTAAGAGGAGATACAGATTGAATATCCATCATTTGAAATGCTTGGGACCAGAAGTATTTCAGATTTCTGATTATATTTTGATTTTTGAATATTTCCATAAATGCAATAAAATTTCTTAGGAATGGGACACAAGTATAAGTATGAAGTCAGTTATGTTACATATATGCTTTATGGCCTGAAGATTATTTTATATGGTCATTTTAATGTGCCTGTTTTGAATGTGACCCATCACATGAGGTCAGCTGCAGGATTTTCTACTTGTGCCATATGTCATCACTCCAAAGTTTAAGAATTTGGACCATTTCAAGTGTTAGATTTTTGGGTTAAGGATGTTTAACCTATATTTTCTATTGCCTCTTATGAAAAATAAAAATGTATTGTGTTTAAATGACTAATTAGAATTTTGCTGAACTTCAAAAGTTCTTTTACCCAATAAGGGTTATGAAAAAGTGTCGGAAAGGGTGGTATTTAAGTCTTCTCTCAGAGCATGTTGAGAAGATAGTTGATCAACTTTCCTGATATTTTTTGTACATAGGCCTACTTGGAAGCATGGTGTGGGCTCACATGACTTCACTGAATCAGTAGAGAGCTCATATGAAATATATTATTTTATCTGAATGGTACAAGATCAAGCAGATCACTAGGCATCTGAAAGCTATTGCCATGGCATTACTAATTTTTAATGTAGCTATGTTACAACCATCTATGTTAATCTCCCAATCATAAGGTTCTCAGTAAGACTTTGAGCTCCAAGAAGAGGGATGGATAAGAGAAGGAAAAGAACTTAGGTGACGTTTATATGAAAATTTAATTAGCAATAGGTGCTAGAGGCACAGAATTTTTTGGAGAACTCAAATATATTATGTATGTCGTATTTGTGTAATGTATAAATAAATATGCCTGTGGTCTTTATAATTTACTCAATTTGATCCAAGCAAGTGCAGTCCTTTCTGGGTTTCAGCTCAGAAAAGGTTCTTCATTATTACCTGGAACTTAAGAGTAACAGGTCTTCACAGTGTATTCTTCTTGATGGTATTTTAGGTTCAAAGCTGACATTTAATTCATTGCACTTTCACACATTCATGTACCATTATGGAAGATGGCTAAAAGCAGCATATAATCCACTTCCCTGACAGTTGTGAGAGATGATTATATCATTTTGTATCTTGGAATACAAGACTTGTATAGATCTTAAAGACACATGCTAATCTCAGTAGTGAAATCATATCAATATATGACTGAGGATACAAGAGGGAGGTATTTTTTAATGCCAATAAATACTCAGTGCATTGGTTGACACCAGGATGAAAAATGGGAAAAAAAAGTAAAAAAGAGTAGAAAAAATGCGGGACTTAAGAAATGGTAAGTTATTGGAAGGTGTATTCATTCTCTATTGCTGTATAACTACCCCAAATTTAATGGCTTGTAATGATACTTCATTATTCGGCTATTTGTGCTGGTCTCTGATAAGTGGTTCATACTGTCCCTCCTAGCTGACATCACTCATGCAACTGGAGTTATCTTTAGGCTATACAGATACACAATGGTCCAGGGTAGCCTCACTCACATTTCTGGCAGGTAATTGGCACTGTCAGCCCAATACTGCAAATCTCAAAGTCTTTCCAGGGAGATGTTCAGATGTCTTCATGGCAAATGCAGTGATCCAAGTGATGAAGAAGAGAAGCTACAGTTTCTTGAGGCCTAAGTCAAAAGTCCCACAATATCACTTTTATTGCATTTGATTGATGAAAGCTACACATGGCCAAGCCAAGATTAAATAGATGGTACAATAGATTTCACCTGTAGATGGGAGAATGTGCACCTATTATGTGTCCAAATCTAATCTATCACAGTAGGGGAAAGGTAATAAGGGAAAAGAAAAAAATATGAGAAAATGAAAAAATGGAAATAAAGTGTTTGTAAATGGGGAGGGGAGGGGGGGTGAATGGAGGGCAGGGACAAGGGGAAAAAATGAGAACCAAGACCTGTCATGTAAAAGTACAAGATCCCAATAATAAATGTAGCTGTACTTTATACCTAAAATGTACCAATAAATTTAGTGAGGAAAAAACCCCCAAATTTAATCTATCACAGAATTTAAAGGTATAGGGAAAATATCATAGTAAATCTAGAACATTCTTAAGTAAAATCATTTTTAACATACACTATTGTATAGTATTCTCTTTTTTTCAGCTTTAATTGAGTTTATTGGTACATTTTAGGGATACAGTACAGTTACATTCATTGTTGGGATCTTGTACCTCTACATGGCAAGTCTTGATTCTCATTTTTTCCCCTTACCTCTGCCCTCCCTTCACCCCCTCCTTGCCTCCCCATCTACAAACACTTTATTTTCATCTTTTCATTCTCTCACATTTTTTTCTTTTCCCTTTTTATTCTTCCCCTACCCATCCCACCACCTTTCTTCCCATTTCTAAATGTCAGTAATCTTATTAGGATCTTATGCATTATTGCAGATTATTCACAGCAGGGAAACTATTCAGTATTTACACATGTGTGCCTTATTTATTTCACTTAGGAGTATATCTTCAATATGTATCCATTTTCCTATGAATGAATCTATTTTCCCGTTCTTTATGGCTGAGTAATATTCCATTTTATAGAAAAGCCTCATCTTCTTTATCCAATTTCCAACAGAGGGGCAAATGGGCTGTTTCCAAGATTTTCCATTGACCCAGCCATCCCTCTGCTGGGTATCTTTCCAAGAGAACTAAAAGAATCATATCACAGAGAAGGGTGTGCACCCATGTTTATAGTGGCACAGTTTGTATAGTATTCTTAATAGCACCTCATTTTATTACATTTTTATGTTTTTATATGTCTATTTTATTCTTGAATTTCTTAAATGCTAATAGTAATGAGAAATATTTATATTTTCTTCACTCAATGTACATGGAGTACCTCTTGTTGTCAGGGTCTATGTTAGTAACCTTAGCTGTAACTTGATTCTCTACAGCTCTGTTATAATACTGTTAATATGGGTTAGCTTTTCGGTAAGGAAATTATTGACCCTTGATAGAAAAGACTACTTTATATTATATTTGTTCATTAAAAACACAAGAAATATTCTGTCCTGTTGTTACCCTATCCTTCCCTGAAATTATAGATGAAAGAGGAGAGGAAAACTGGTAAAGTTTATCTTTTAAATTGTATTCCAAGCATATATACATGCCCTCTTCCCCAGGAACCAAAAATAACAGGATGCTAAATATAAACAATATACATAGTTAAATGTGCATTATTTTATGTGATTTGTTAGTTAGTATTAGGATGTCTCCAACCAAAGTAATTCAGTTGTCATTACCATCAACTAAATAGGATTTATAAGGGGATTGTATAGCTACCAGCTCCTTTTCAGTTTGTTGTGAAGTTTTCCTCTAAAAAGAGAGACCAAAAATCAAATAATACATAAGGTGTAGTGTTGCTGTATCTCATCTCTTCCATACCAGTCTTAGTTTTGATGTTATTTCCCTATGAAGAATATCTAAAAGCTAAAAACCTATATAAAAATAATTTAGGCCATGAATTTTTACGGAGCACACCTCCATTTTCATTTAAAGTGTACCAAAAGGTACTACATTGATAGTTTTGGTTTAAAGGTTTGGCAGACTGTACAGACTACCTGAGCTTCAGCAGTGGCATTTTTTTAGGTGGGACTCTAAAGACTGTCTGAACCACTGGGTTAGCATATTCTGTCCATGTTTTCATCATAGAAAGGCCATTTCATGTATAAGAATTTGTGATGATGGGATTGGAAGACATGGGAGAGAAGGGAAAGGCATGTGATAGGCATATGTACCAATACACCATGATGAATATATTTATAATGTATTGCAAACATATACTAATAAAAAAATGAAAAATAAAAATGAAGGCTTAAGAAAAAGTAATTTAAAAATCCAATGAAAACAGTATTGCAATCCATTAAATTCCCTGAGTTTGTATTGCAGACCTACTGTGTACACAACATGGTGTACCTGGCTGCCGTGGGAATAGCAAAGACCTGTAAAGAGTCTCTGCACTTGAGGAACTGACAATCTGCTTGGTGAGACAAGCATAAAACACTCAAATATAAACAACTAATTGTCTGGGTATAGAAGGATTTCCATAACATGGCCTTTGAAGACCTTTTCTGTCTATATTTCAACTTCTTCTCTCATCTAGCCTGTACTCCAGCCCAAATGAATAATGCCCTCCCTTTTCTCTGTCTGTATCATACCTTTCCTATTTCTAGGGCTTTGTTCATCATTTTCACCCTATCCATTCTTCAAGGCTCATTCCAAACACAAATTTCTTTCATGAAGATTTTCTTCTTCAATAAACAAACCACTATCCTGCACTCCTTGCTAATCCAGTACTATTTCTCCTTGTTTCTACACCATTGCTCCTTAATTCTTCTATGGGTAAAAGTTATCTCTATATCTTATCTTCATCGTTAATTAGACTTTAAGTCTAATTAAAGAGAAACATCATTTTATTCTACTTCCTATAGTACCTTGTAAAATAACTATTTAGTTGAATTAAAAATGAAGAAAGGCAAATACTGTGGCCATTTGCCAAAAATGTATGAAATGGATAATAATACTGTTCTTGAAAAGAGGTAACTTTTACCTTTAAAGTTTGATAACATAGATACTCTTTAAAATTAGTTATTTGACTAAAATTTAATAGCTGAATGAATATTTACAGTATGTTCATTACTCTGCATGTGTTTCTCATATATGTAAAAACATTATTTAGTCAAAATTATCATATTAAATTTCACCGTGAAATTCCTAGGGGCTGTCAGCTGCTCATTAAATCTTGATTTTCTGTCAGGAAGAATTAATAATCTTGCCTTTGAGTGAATTTAGAAGCAATGAGGGATTGAGCAGAAATGTTTGAATAGCCTCTTGGTAGTAAATTGGATATCCAATTTTCAACTTAGTCTTAATGGGAAAAAAGAATAAATTGAATTCAGAAGGTGTTTTTCTTAAAAATATTTTCTCTCCCCTTTAACTGAATTAAAATGAAAATGTATAGCTTATTGTCAGTGATGGGGGAAAATCTATTTTCATTGACTTATTAAAGAAGTTTCTTAAATGCAAATGAGAATTAATATATGGACAAGCCATATGGATGAATCTATAATGTGATCCTATGGAAATCATGGAAAATTCATTTCAATAACACAGAAATTGTTTTGAATGAGGTTTAAATAGTGTTTTCTAAGTAAACACTAAGTAAAGAATACTTCCCCCAAATGAATTTATTATCAAATACTGGTACCTGACAATTACTAATATCACAACTCAGTCTTTAAAAGCAAACTGTCCTACTATTACCACAGAGATACTAACATATCAAACTGATAAAAATAGGTTTTAATTTTCATTTTCAGTACACATATCTGCACCATAGCCTTAGATTTAAGTTCCATGAAAAGTATCAATGTTTGAGACACTTTAAAGCATAAAACCATGTAGGTTTTTCCCACTGACACTCTTTCTTTTTTTCTTAGCCTGGTTACACCATACAATATCCATCAGTACATCTAAACTGTCGTAAGGCTGCTAATAGTAGATGTCCATCTACTGTGCAGTGCAGAATTACAGTCACATTCTCAGAGAAGCAATAAAGTGGACAGTGCATTTCTTTCCATGCAGTATGACTATCTGACCTTATGGGTGTCACTCACTTGACCCCTCCTTTTTTATTCAAATACCAGCAAGCACTTTGCTTGAAGCTGTTTCTTTTGTGCAAGTTAAGCAAAAGTAGTAGCGTACACTACACCAAATTTTTATTCTGAACTTGGTTTTACACTAAGCATTTCAATGTGGATGTGGCTCATATGGACAGTGGTCATTATACTTCACATAAAGGAATGAAGTTTAAAATGAGGACCCCCCCCAAGTCAGAGAGAGCTGGAGGCTTCTGGATGCATCTTTCTTCTGCTCCCCCCACTGTTCCTATGAATCAGGGATCAAAGGCTTCTCCACTCAGCCTGCTGATAAAACTGTACAGGCAGTTTCTTCTATCTAGTTTACACACTTGTCTAGCTTGAACTATGCTTTCGATATGAAACATTTTATCTGATTATGCTGAACAGACCTTGTCTTTTAGCTTTTGCTTTCTAAAAACAATAAAAGTAAAAATGATAAATGTCAACAAGCAGAATTAGATGAATCAAGAAGTAGACAGAAGTCAGTGGTGAAGGACAGATCTAGATAATTGAGAATTTTCAGCAAGTCCCTAATCTTTTCCTTCAGATGATGCTGATGTATGACAAGAAAGCCTCTTTCATTGGAGCTGTTTAGAGTTCGACCCGTGCCTCTACTTAAATAAGCCTTCAGATCAGATGCTAATAAACCTAGTATTTTGAAATAGTTCTAGCTCCAGTTTTGCCTTTGAAAATGTTTAAGTTTTTTCATACTACTTCATTACAACCTTTGTACCCACACATCAAACACTTTTTTGTACTAATGTGGGGCAGGTATAGTCCATTTATTGATTCTCTTAAGGATTTTCACAGGATAAGTATCATTATCCTCATTTTATACTTGAAGAAATTAAGACCTGACAAAGTTAAATATGTTGCCCAACATCATCCAACTGGCAAATGATAAGAGTAAGAAGTTGGCCCTAGATCTACCTAATTCTGAATACTTTGATATTTGTGCTGCTTCACGTCCTTTATCTGTTTAAGGGCCTTCCTTATATTTGTCCTCCATAAGTAAGATAAGAGTTTGGCATCAATTATTGTGAACTGTTTTTGGTCACTCAATGCTGATGAAAAAAGTTCAGGTGAAAACTGGAAAATGTCTAACTTCAAACTAGTGCTCTAATACCTGAGAGTTGAGGCCACTCTTTTCTAGGAAAAAGAACAGACCTGCCTGAGGATGCCAATGTGCTTTGTGTAATCCAAAGCCAAACACCTGAGTCATTCATTCATTCTCTCTTTTTATGCATACTTGTGTGTATGTCTGTCTCACACACAGAGACATACACATTTTTGGTGGATACACAACTTTTTTTTTTCATTAAGTTTATTGGTACATTTTAAGTATACAATATTAATGACCTTCATCACTGGAAACTTGTACCTTTACATAATCCATCTTGGTTCTTATTTTTCCCCATTCCCCTGCCCTCCCTTCAACCCCTCCACCTCTCCCTATTTGCAAAGACTTTGTTTCCATTTTTTCATTTATACAACTTTTAAAGTAATTTCTTTTTTTCTTTTTTTGGTACCGAGGATCAAACTCAGAGCCTTGCACTTGCAAGGCAGGTGTGGTGCCACTGATTAAAGTCATTTCTAAATAATTTGTTCATCCTTTTGTTGGTGATAGCTATAGAACTTGCCCAAACAATATAACTCACTATCTATAACTCTCCTGAGGACCTCTGTTGTGAGTTTTGATTTTGTGCTTCCTTTTCAAAATGCTCTAAAGAGCAGGGATGACCTTTGGCAAAAAAGAATGATATTTAAGAGGGTTCTGTAAGCCATGTTGCTTTTTTTAATCATGAAAGGGCACTAGCACCTAATGATATGGCCCAATTTCCTAATCTAATTTAATTGATTATACAATGATGTGGGGATTAAGTACAACTCTACTTCTATACAAAGTTCACAATGCCTTTAGAACAAATTATAATATTTTCCCATTTCTTGTGAATGGCTTTATTTACTGGCATGTAAAATTTTATTTGTATTTCTCTTTTCAAGATGATACCTTGAAAAGGAAAGTCCATAAAAGCACTATATAATTTGGTCTTCTATAATAGGGCTTGATTTAGATAATGGATCAAGATTAATCTAAACATATATGATGTTTTTAAAAAATTTCTCTAGTGACAATAAGAAGTAGAGACATATGTTAACAAAGCACTATCTTACATGCAACTGAAATAAAATGATTGATACATTTGTCACTTTTCAGAGATAATCTATTTCAGACTTTTGATGAATTACTTGTATGTTAAAGCCCATCTCAAGAATCTGCCCATTCACAAAATGAACAGATAGAGATTTTCCCAAGTGTTGACAAAATATTTCTATTAAATTTTTTAAAAAATATAAAAGAAACCAATTCTAAAATACTTTGATATACTATATTTTTTGACTGTTAACTGATTTTTATTTAATTTCTTTCCTTTTGTTGCCCTTACTGTGAACCAGTTATATTCTGGTTTGCTAAATGTCTGTAGCATTTTGGTTTAATTTACTGTAAAGTTGATCTTAGAAAGTAATGTTGTAAGATTAAAACTTGCCTTTCACATCTTCCTAAGTGTATATGTAAATCTGGAAGTAACCTATATATAAGCATATTCTAAATATTATCCTGCTTTAAAATTTTTCATTTTCAATAGTTTCAGACTTACCAAAAGTTACAAAAATAGTCCAGCTCTTGATATATCCTCCATCTAGATTCTCAAAATATTATTTTACCACATTTCCTTTATGATTCTTTCTATACACATATACACAAAAAAATCCTTTTTCTCTGGATGTCTGAGAATAAGTTGTAACATGTTCTTTCCTTACTACTAAATACTTACATAGATACAGAGATCCCCTTTATTCCTTGAAAATATGTTCAAGACTTCCTGTGGATTCCTAACACCATAGATAGTAACAAACGCTATATATACCTTGTTTTTTTCTATACATACACATCTGTGGTAAAATTTATAAATTAGAGTAAGAGTTTAGCAAAAATAACAAATAGAACAATTATAACGTGGTAATAAAGACTACATGACTGTGGTGTCTCAAAATATCTTATTGTACTATACTCCCCTGTCTTCTTGTGATGATGTAAGTTGACAATGGCTATATGATGAGATGGAATGAGGTACATTGTAACATAGCATTAGGCTGCTGCATCAGGGTTACTTGGACACAAGCACTCTGACATGACAACAGTTGGCCTGATAGCTAAGACAGTTATTTACTAAGTGACTAATGTGCAGGTAGTGTATATATCATTGATATGCTAGATTGAAGGCATATTTATGTCCCAGATAGGATGGAGTGGGATGACATTTCTTCATGCTATTTAGAATGATGTACAATTTCAAACTTATGAGTTGTGAATTTCTGGAATTTTTCATTAATATCTTTGGACTGTGATTGGCCGATGATAAATTAAACTATGGAAAGTAAAACTTTAGATAAGAAGAGACTACTGTATTTCTTCAAATTAACATCTTTTATATAAGTAAATTTATCCACCTCAGTTAATTAAAATTGCTATATACTATCTAATCTTCACTTATTCAAATTTCATCAATTCCCCTACTAATATCTGTTATTTAAAAAGTTCCTGATCATGTCACCCTAACCTCCTTTAATCTGAAATGATTTCTCTGCAAAAATGCAGTCAGAAAACATCAAAGAAATCCACAGTCTCCAAAATAATTTATTTGTTCTCCTCAAAAACATAGTTTTTTAAGGTGTGATAGTTATAAAAAAAAACTACATATGCACATTTTTATTTCTAATTTCCTCCAGGAAAGAAATAATTCCCAATAATGCCCATTTTTTTTGTCTTTTGTTTGTTTGTTTGTTTGTTTTGGTACCAGGGTCCTTGCACTTGCGAGGCAGACAGCAGAACTACTGAGCTAAACCCCTGGCCCAATGTTTTAAGATAAAGACTTCTTTTTGAACATCAAAGAGCAACACTCTTAATCTAAATTTTTATTGAAATATAGAAGTGCCATTTCATAAAAGCAATATTATATAAAATATGCATATATAGTAAGTTAGGAACAATTTATTTTTCATACACAGACTTCAGACAATTAGTTCTTCATTCTCAGTTATCTTTTTCCCATGGAATTTTACACTAAGAATATTTAGCAACTTGTAAAGTACTATACTTTGGTTTCTTTCATCCTGCCTCATGACCATCTTTTAACTGCCAGGCCTATGCCAGACATTTAAATCTGAGCCCAAAGTTTAAAAGAGAAATCTAACTGTAATAAGAAGTTCTGAAGAAGATTCTTCTGAGGAGGGGTTGACGAGGAAAATTAGGCAGATTCATTTGTCCCAGAAGACCTCCCAAGTACTTATCCTCTGTCAATTTAGGCTGCATTTTGTTAAACAAGGCCTTCCTATAAAATATAGATGAGGGTAATTAATATTACCAATATTTTTCACCTGAATGTTAACCTTTTCACTCTGGCTACTTTCTGGATTATGAAGGAATTATCGGGGAGCCAGGCAAATGGAAGAAATAATCTAGTACAAGGGGTGAGAGGGCCTGTTAGGGTACCTCTGTTACGGAATTACCAGACATAGTGGTACATACCTGTAATCCCAGCACACTGAAAAGCTGAAGCAATAGGATTGCAATTCCAAGCCCAACCTGGGCAATTTAGCAAGGCTATCTCAAAATTAAAAGAAAAAAAAATTTAAAAGGGTCCGGGAAGTAGCTCAGTGTGAAGACCCCGGATTCAATCCCCAGTATTGTAACACACAAAAAAGAAGAAGTTAACTTGAGAGTCCATACATTCACAAAGAGGCAGCAGTGAAGGAATCCAGGAAAAAATAAGTGAGGCTCACATAATTTGAAGTTTTGTCTAATGACACCAACCTTCAGAGCCCAAGACTGATTTCGTGTGTGTCATAGCTGGGAATGATAAAGCAGTATTAGTAATGTTTCCTGGTTGTTTTCTGTTTGTATGAATTTTAAAACTGAAATTTGAAGTTTTATGATTAGTAAAACAGCTGTGTCATCTTTGATTGTTTTTCTTTTTTCTCCTCCATTATTTGTTGAACACAATGGCCATTTTAGAAGGCCCTACAAAGATTTCTCACTCTGGTTCCTCCTGAAACATGAACTCTCCGGTATTGGCTATTCCATTATAATTTCTTCCCTCAGTCATTTGAAAAAAAAACAACATTTTGCCTTCTTCCCATTCTTTAGACTGCCATTGTGTAGGTACAGGTCAATGAACTGTAACATGAAGTCTGAAAAATTTAGTCAAATGTTCTGTCATTGTGAATGACACATTTCTGATTTAGTGATTTTGAAACTCTCACTGACTCGGGAATCACAGAAAGAGCTGTACTTAGAGTCAGAAGATGAATTCTAGTTTGCAATTCTATGACATTGATCTGATTGCTAGACTTGCTAGATCTTAGCATGTCCTCCCTTGCGTGAAATTACGTTGTTGAATTAGATGATCCCTACATTATCTCCCAAGGTGTAAACTCAGTGATTTTGAGTATAGGAATTTATGAAGCCACTTAAGGTGGTACGCAGCCATTCTGTTCAATGTCTTATTTATTTGCTGGCTTTGTTTTATTTTTGTTTTTTATTTTGTTTTGCTTTTTGGTTTCATGCATGGTAGAAAAATATTCTTATCACTGAGCTACATTCCATACTCTTTCATTTAATTTTTTTAATTACTGAAATATTTATTGAGTTTATATTAAGAACTATAGGGCCGGGGATTTAGCTCAGTGGTTCCATGGTCTGCCTTGCAAGAACAAGGACCCAAGTTTGATCCCTAGTACCCGCCCAAGAAAGACCTATATTCCATAGAAATGTGAAGATAGTTAAGCCTACTAAATTGATTAACATATTTAGGGAAATGTTTGGATGCAAAGTCAAAAAGTCAACATTGGAAATAAATAACTTACTAAGTAATTAATAGCATCTAAATTAAATACTGAATTCCCAAATGGTTGTGGAATAATACCATTTAGTGCTAATATATATTGGAGAATACCTACTCTGAAGAATAGATTTTTATGCTCTGGAAACATTACCTCAACATTCAGTGTTTAACCTATTTTACTCTTCTTTCATTATTCTTCTCTTTTCTTTCCCATTAGGTTTATTGGTACATTTTAGGTATGCAATACAGTTACATTCATCATTGGGATCTTGTACCTTTACATGACAGGTCTTGGTTCTCATTTTATCCCCACACCCCACCCTCCCTTTACCATCTCCACCCTTCCCTATTTATAAAGACGCTGTTTCCATTTTTTTCCTTTTCTCATATTTTTTCTTTTTTCATCTTTCCTTTCCCTTACCCTTCCCACTTCCCCTACTTGTTTAGACCTTTTCTTCCTGTTACACAATATCCATTATACATTTTGATCCTTATAACACTTTTAGGTTTCATACCACAGAAACTCCTTGGGATTTACACATGTGTGTTCTATTAATTTCACTTAAGAATATGGCCTCAGTGTGCATCCACGTAGCTATAAATGTCTCTATTTTCTCATTCTTTATGGCTGAGTAGTACTCCAGTTTATTAGAAAAAAAATAACACATTCTTTATCCAGTCTGCAGTTGCTGGGAAATTGGGGCTGTTTCCAAGTTTTAGCTATTACAAACTCTGCTGCTATAAACAGGGGTGTGCATATATCACTGTGGTATGATTCTTTTAATTCTTTTGGGAAGATACCCAGGAGAGGAATACCTGGGTCAAGTAGGACTTGTAATCCTAGTTGTTTGAGGTATCTACATATTGATTTCCACAGTGGTTGCACCAGTCTGCACTCCCACCAACAATGGAGAAGGGTTCCTTGCTCCCCACAACCCCACCAATATTTGTTATTGATTGATTTCTTTTCTTTTTTTTCACGGAGATTGAACTCATGACCTTGTGGTTTCAAGGCAGGCAGCGGAACCACTGAAGTAAATCCCAGGCCCTATTGGTTGATTTCTTGATAGCAGACATTCTCCCTGGGGTGAGATGGAATTTCAATGTTGTTTTCATCTGCATCTCCTAAATGACTAGTGATGCTGATCATTTTTTATATGTTTATTTGCTATTGTTAACTTCTTTGTCTGAGAAATATCTGTTCATTTCAGATGCCCATTTTTGAATTGGGTTTTTATTTTTGCAGAGTATGATTTTTTTGTTTTTAATATGTTTTAGATAGTAGACCTTTGTCTGAGGAGACGCTGGTAAAATCTTTTTCCCACATTGTAGGTTGTCTCTTCACTGTGTTGGTGGTTTCTCTTGCAGTGCAGAAGTTTTTCTTTAATTAATTAATTCATTGGTACATTTAAGGTATACAATGTAATGACATTCATTATTGGAAATTGGCACCTTTACATAATCCATCTTGCTTCTTATTTTTTTCCTATTCCCCTGCCCTCCCTTTAACCCCTCCACCCCTCTCTATCTATAAAGACTTTGTTTCCATTTTTTCTTTTTCTCACGTTAATTCCATTCCCATCTTTCTTTTCCCCTACCTCTCCCACTTCCCCTTCCCTTTTGCAGAAGCTTTTGAATAAGATGAGATCCCAGTTGTTGATTCTTTCTGCTAGTTCCGGTGATACTGAGGATTTGTTCATAAAGTCTTTTCTTATGCTAATGTCTTCAAGAGTTCTGCCTAACATATCTTCCAGCAAGTATAGTGTTTCTCTTTTAATATTTAGATCTTTAATCCATTTCAATTTTAATTTAGTGCATGGTGAAAGATAGGGGTCTAGTTTTAATCTTTCACAAATTGAAATCCATTTTTTCAAAAAACATTTATTAGAGAGGCTCTCTTTACTTCAGTAAAGAGGTTTCGCTCCTTTGTCAAAGTTGAGGTAGCTGAATATGTCTGGAGTTGTTTCTGCATCTTCCAATCTATTCCACTGATCCTCAGGTCTGTTTCTTTGCCAGTAACATGCTGTTTTTATCACAGGGGCTTTGTAGTGTAGTTTCAAGTTGGGGATTGTGATACCCCTGGCATGTCTCTGTTGCCTAGAATTTCTTTTGCAATTCTCTTTTTTAGTATATATAATTTTGTTCCTATAAGATAAGCCAAAAAGTATATTTTCAGGATGGCTGCAATCTGTATGTTTAACGATGTTACAATTCTATTTTGAAAAGCAATATATATGCTCTTATCTAAACAACTCAAAAGAGAAAGAAATACTATTGTAGGATTTTGGAGGTGTGAAAATAGTTTCTAGGGCTTCATAACAAATACCACATACTGGATGACTTAAAAAAAGAAAATTTATTTCCTTACAATTCTGAAGGTTAGAATTACAAGGAGTGAAAGCAAGTTTAGGTTCAAGTCTCACATTAGCTTGCAGATAGCTGCCTTTAAATGTGTTCTCTCATGGTCACCCCTCTGTCTATATTATATATATCTTAATCTCTTTCTTTTTTTTCTTCCCTCGCTTCCTTTTGTGCTCACCCTCTAGCTCCCTCCCTCCTTTTTCTGCTGAGTCAAAAGCAGGGCCTTGTACATGCTAGTCAAATGCTCTTACACTAAGCTACATTCCCAGCCCTTCTTCCTCTTGTGAAGACACTAGTCAAATTAGATTAGGGTCTACCCCAATGACACCATATTAACTTTATTACTGATGTAAGTAATACACTTTAACATATGGGTTTAAAGGAAGACACAATTTAGCCCGTAGCACTGTTCATATCAGGGAATAAGGTGTTATGTAATTTTACTACAGTTTTGTTTACTAGATTTTTTTTTTGTACTGGGGCTCGAACTCAGGTCCTTGTGCTTGCAAGGCAGGTGGCAGAACCACTGAGCTAATCCCGGCCCAACTGGATGTATTTTTAACTTTGATTATATAATTTGCCTTGCAAATGTGTTAGCTTATAACTGTGTGGCTAGGATGTGAAATGTATTGCTTCAAAATACATCCTAATTAATATAATTAAATATTCCCAACATTTGCATAACATTTGAGTTTTTTCTTTGTTAAACATAACAAAAAATTGGGTGTGGTTCACATATCACAGATCAGCCAATAAATCAGACATTTTCCCATGCTCTGTGGTGCTATAGATTTGTTTTTTGGTATAACAATGACAAATTTAATTGCCTTTAACTTCTAAGTCTCCCCTAGTTACAAACAGAATGGACTTCATATTAGTGATGTTATATATGCAGCCTTTGCTTAAGTCTGAAGTAGAACTACCAAAAAGGAAAGTATTCAAGTCCAGTGTGGCACAGGACTGAAACACAAAATTGCAACTTTGATATTTTATCAAATTTGTGATTCAGTTCTCTGGCTGACTATAAAAGACTTTATGTAATAAGTTTTAAAATGTGACTGAGGACTTATAAAAATAAAAAGATTTTAAGAAAATATGCAAGAGCATAGGATCTATGTTATGTATATTTTAAATCTAAAATATCCTCTAAATGTCTCAGATGTTCAGAGGAAAGACTTCTGGAAGATGATTGAACCATAGGAACACTATGCTTATAAGTGGATTAATCCATTGAGGAGTTTATAGTTGAATCAGCAATGAGGAGGTGAATTGAAAAAGCCAGATAACCGGGGCATGACCTGGAAAGCTGTATTTTTATCTTCAGTTCTTCCCCAAATCTCTCTCACCTCGACTGTCATGGATTGTGCAGCTCTCCTCTGCCAGGCCCTTCTGCCATGCAGTTTCTGCCCCACAGCAAGCAGACTGTGGACTAAACCCT
Organism: Fukomys damarensis; assembly: GCF_012274545.1. Classification (NCBI taxonomy): domain Eukaryota; kingdom Metazoa; phylum Chordata; class Mammalia; order Rodentia; family Bathyergidae; genus Fukomys; species Fukomys damarensis. Next base: position 74,298,359 of record NW_022900951.1, read on the forward strand.
CTGACACCATGAACCAAATTAAACCACTCTTCCTTTGTGCTCCAAATGTTGGATATTTTGTCTAGAAATGGGAAAACTGACCAGTACAGCTTCTATTGGTCACATTCATATTACTGCAACAAAATACCTGAATCAACTAACTTATAATGATAAAAGGGTTATTTAACTTGTAATTTGGAGATTCATTTCTATGACTGGGCAGGCAAATTTGTTGACCCCTGATGAGGGTGGTGGGTTGTATTGACAGGAACATATATCAGAGGAATTTCTTATATCGTGAGTCAAAAAGTAGAAAGGGAAGAAGAGTGTGATCTGACAGTCTCTTTGGAGGACACAACCTCAGTGATCTCTTAAAAATTCCACTACCTCCCTATAACACTGCCCTGAAAACTGAGCATTTAACATATAAGGCCTTGGGAAACACTCATCCAAACTATAGTGGGGCCTGACTCAAATGATATATAGTGAATTATGAGGCTATGGTGTCAGACAGACACTGTATCTGAACTCTTCCCACTTACTATACTAATTTGGACCTTACTTACTACTCCATAAATACAGGTAATAAGGTAATAGTGATACTTGTATTATAGGTATTACATAATGATTAGTGAAATAATTTTTGTAAAGATGCTACCACAGTTCCTGGTATATAGTAAACTCTCAACAATTTCTAGTTACATATTAGTGTATGTGTAAACCGGCATGTGTGCACTGTATATATGTATGTGTGTATATATATTAATATATATTATATGCATATTCTCCACTGTCACATTGGTACACTTCTACAGTGTGTGGTATAACTAACAGCTACTCACACTCTCGTGGTGGATGAAATATCAGAAACCTAGTCAGCTGGATATACCAGCCTGATGTGGTACATCTTTCTGTGAGCAGGCACATAGATCTATAGGAGCATATCTAGTGACTGCCTCACAGATATTTCTTCTAATTTATGGGTAATAGTTGCACAGAAATCCAAATCCCTTCCTTCTTCTCTTACTACTGGAGCAGTTTTTTGATACATTGTAAGGCTTTATAAATATCTGTAAATTTTTGTTTGGTCTACATAGGGCCTTGATGCTTAACCCATTTTTCAGCTCTCAGAGGACAAGATATACATGAATTTCAACTGCAATTTCTGCAATATCTGCTATAAGCTTTCTCATATGTTAGATAATGAATACATCATGAAGGCTTATGAAACTAACTGATGATCTAAGAAACTGAGAAAGGCTAAAAAATCTTCTCTACTTTGGACTCACATTAATCTAGAAGCTTAAATAAATCACTGAAAGATAGGAGTGACTTGTACATGGACTACAGAGGAGGTAATACCTGGATTTAACTTAGACAATATATGTGACCTCTCTGTGCCTCATTTTCCTCAGCTATGAAATGGAGATAGTCAGATTGTCTGTTTCCTAGGGTTATGATTATTAAGCAAATTTATAATGTACTTAGATTAGTTTCGGGCAAAAAATAAGTGATCATACTCACTCCAAGTCTACTGCATAAATAACAGCAAATAATGTCTGATGTCTCCAGAGTCATATACAAACTTTTGTTTCACACAGGTCACCTAGACAAGAGCCACTACTGACATAAATAGAGATTTCCCAATGAGACAGCTAAGGGTAACTTTCAGTGCTAGTGTTAGGATTCATCAACAAGGAAGATATTATAAATTGGTTTTAGCCAAGTGTTTTCTGAAGCTCTTTAAAAGCAGACTGGTGGCATATTTGGTATGTGTTTCTTTGGTACTTTTCAATCTCTTTCTAGTGTCTGAATCATTAGTGTATGTCTCTTTTCAGTTTAAAATCTGTCATCCATCAACTATGTCTCTTTTGACTTAAACCTGTCACTGAAAGAGGGAAAAAAATACGTGTTTCATTGAGTTCTATTGCTTCTTTATGGTGCTAACTTTAATGCTCACACAGAAATAGCTGCGTGCCAATTGGCTGCAAACCACTTCTATATTGTTCAGAAAAGGAGCTATATGGCAACCTTTTAGAAATGCAGTCTTTTACCTTCACTTTTGTGTTGTACTTCATCCTACAGTTTTTAAAGAGGGAGATAAGAAAAATAAGCTAGCTGCAAAGGTGAGAGCTGAAATATTTTCAGTATAATGAATATAAGGGACTAAAGTTGTAAATGCATAAGAGAAAAGTTAAGAAAATTGGAAACCAAGTTGGAGAGAAGGACTTCAAATTTTAAAAACTAGGAAATCGATATCAGCATAGGAAAAAATATTGTAAGGTGGAAAAGGAATTTTTAATGGAAAAATGAATAAAAGATGTTTTATATTGATTTTAAATAAGACCATGTGTCAAATCCTTTTGTAAACAATGAGATTTCATAAGATTGTAGGGGATGGTTATGTTTGTTTAGGAAAGGCCATGTTTATGAAATACCTACAGAGGCAACGTCTTACCCAGTTTTAAGTATTGGTCTACTGTGTCCATCACAGTGATTTTTTGTGGTAAACTTACTCTAAAGAAAGTCTTACAGCTGAGGATTTAGCTCAGTGGTTCCGCCGCCTGCCTTGCAAGTGCAAGGTCCCGAGTTTAATCCCTGGTACAAAAAAAAACAAGAAAAAAACAAAAACAAAAAAAAACCAAGATAGCCTTACAAGCAGCACCAGTAATTGCAGTGATCCCAGTTACTTTAATATTCTACCATAGACTTGGGAACATTCACACTGAATGCTTTAGCATTATACAGCCCATTTCAGAGCACAGTAGTCCCGTCAAAACTTCAAAGTGAATTTGGTACAACAGATAATAAATTTCAGTTGGTCATTTATAGTCCTAAATCTTCCTGCTGTGGCTCTGAAATTTCCACTCTATTCCAGGTGAGAATTGTGATAAAGAGAAGCAGTTTTTTATTGTTTCATGACTGTCCCCTTCTTTCCAGGAACAATGACCTTGAAGTTAAACATATATGGAAGTTGTAAAGGGACTCTCCATTATACTGACTGAGAAACAGTGGGCATAGGTAGTTAAACATTTTGGAGAATTCATTAGACATAGACACTTTGCTGAGTAAAACGATCTTCTGTTACGTTGTTCACCGTCGATTTATTTATGCACTCAATAAAAATGTTTTTGAAAGTGTAAATAAGGATTAAAATGAATAATTGATAGTGTGAAATAGGAAGAAAAACTCCAAAGGGGTAGGGGAAGTGGGAGAGTTAGGGGAAAGGAAAGAAGGGGAAGTTGGAGAGGTAGTGAAAAGTTAAGAAGAGAAAGGACAAAAATATGAGAAAAGAAAAAAATGGAAACAAAGTCTTTGCAAATAGGGAGGGGTGGAGGGGTTGAAGGGAAGACAGGGGAATGGGGAAAAAATAAGAACTAAGATATATCATGTAAAGGTACAAGTTCCCAATGATTAATGTAACTGTATTGTATACCTAAAATATACCAATAAAAGAATTTAAGAGAAAAAAAATGTTTCCCAGGAGTGCTATACTGTATTACTACAAACTAATGTACTTAAAATAACAGTTATTAAGCTTAAAATTTGCACACTTCTGAAGATTCACAGTTCTGAAGACCAGAAACTTGAATTAAAAGTGGTAGCAGGATTGGTTCCTTTTGGGAGTTCTGAATGAAGATCTGTATCATTTCTCCTTTCTACCTCCTGTTGGTTCCCAGCAATCCTTGACATTTCTTGGTTTTCCACTGCATCATTCCAATCTCTACCTCTATCACCACGTGGCCTCCTTTCTTCTATGTGTCCAAATCTCTCTCCTCTAATAAGGGCACTAGGCATTGGATTTAGATCTTAGCATAATCCAGTATAAGTTCATTTTAGCTTTATTATATCTACAAAAATGTATTTCCTATAAACTTACATTCATGACTTCAACATATATTTTAGGGGAGCATTATTCAGTCCACACATGGTGCCTTCTTTGTACCAGATATAATCCTAGATGGCAGAGATGGAAAGATGAAGAATATGCAGTCTTTGCATTCAAAAACTTCATTAAAATTAGGATAGGTGTAAGTATGTAGTTACAGCATCGTAAATATATCTGTCTCAAAAAAATGCTATGAGGACACAAAGAAAAGAGTGACAAACATTGTCAAAAACTTTACTGTGGTGCTGACTTTGATTTATGGAGCAAAGGATTTTGAAGTTCATGGATGAATTCAGGTTTGTGAGTATGCAAAGACCATTCCATAGGAAAAGCAACAACATGTATTAACTCATAGCATCAGGAAAAGATTTTGTATCTCTCAAGAAAGGTAAGGATTTTGTGTATCTAGGCTCTAGGGTTACTTATTGGCCATGGAAGAATACTTAGGTGGATTATACGGGGAAGAATAAATAGCTGATGATATATGATAGAGGACCTTCTATTTTATGTCAAAGAATTGGAGCTCTGTAATATATAACAGAATATCTCTACCAGTATCGTTGTGGGTATTTTAAATCCTTTAAGTATCAATGTATTTAATTCATAAACTGAAGTGAAACAATAGTCAACAAAGCATCTTGCAAATTTGGAAAGCTTGTCTTTATTTTGAGAAAATTACTTTGCAAAATATTTTGAGGAAAATTTTAAAATTTATCTCTTTTGTGTATAGGAGTGCAAACCAACAAAGTTTAGTCATTTAACCATTGCATAGTAGAGCTTCTTAAGGATCCAGTATTAATGAACAATTGTGGTTAAATTGTAATTAGCTTAACAATTGCATGCAAATGGATGCCTGGAGAGTTGAAAAATTGTTTACTTATTTTAAATATTCTCTGAATGATTTTTATTTATACTATTAATTTTAGTTTATCTTTGGGGAAAATAGTTCTCTAAACAAGAGTAAATATCGACACTTGTCCCTAGGCAACTATGATGAATTCTGACTTAGTCACTTTTAAATTTATTCATTAAGTAGGTATCACTTAACACTGGTGAAACATAGCTTATCCTAAGTTGTAGATTAAAAGACATGAGAAGGCATATTCCTGTCCTCACACTACTCACAGTCTAGTTGAAGAGACTAAGATGAAAACAATAACAAAAGCTCTTTAATATTTGTTGAATCATATTAATGGTGAATACAGGGCCCTGAGTGGAACAGTACAAGGAAGAACCGACTGTTTAGTGGGGAAGGGAAGAAAGTTGTTAAGGAAGTGTATTATATTAAGCTGAATTTTAAAGGATTAACACTGCTCCTTTTAGGGAAGATGGAAGATGGAAGATGGACAGTATGGTCAGCCCCTAGGCATTGGGCATAGGATGGAGAAATAAGGCCTATGCAAACGTCTCAGAAATCTAAGAAGCTAAAATTGTGTGGCTTCAGGTTAGGATAGAAAAGCCAAAGTGGGAGTTGGACAGCAAAGCTGGGGAGTTGGACAGCATCCAAGAAGGGTTCTGATACAAAGGAATTTAAATTTGTATGTATCATAGGATCTACTGACAAATTTTAAGCAACAAAGGACCATGATCAAATATGGGTTTTATAAAAGAGGTTTCTGGAAACAAATTAAGGAAGTGACTTCAGCAGCAGTTTCCAAACATTTTTTTTAAATGCAGGCAAAGCATCCCCCAAGAAAATTTTATATTTAACCAAGATAGGTTAAAGGACATGAATGATCTTTCTTTAGAATAAATGTATATGCTCAGATTATAACGTTTGCTTACTAAGAGATTAGTGAATATAGGCTCTTTCAAATTCAAAAGTGTTAAATTGGAGTTATAGATAATGACTCTTACGTCACAGACTCTGCATCAAAATTATATCTTTATTACTATGTCACACTGAGACAATTCCAATTTACAGTGATAAATTATAAATACTAATACTAATACTAACTTTAGCATGAGTCACCACAACTCACATTTTTTACCAGAAATAATAAGCATGCAAAACTTTTTTAAATGCTAAAAGTATCCATACCATAGTATTATAACTTTAATTTACATGCTCACTTTTTGTTTATATGTATATGGTAGGCATGATAAGTATCTATTAAATTGAATGGATGAAAAACAAAGTAACTGCTTAGAAACTGTTGTAAAGAAGTGTTGGGGACAATCTTCAAATCTTACCCATTTCTCAAGGCCTAGATAAAATTTCATTTTGGCTTTGTGACACTCTGAATGTCAGCCCTTTCTGGGTATCACCCATACTTCAGTAACAGCATTAGTTTCCAGAGATACAGTAAAAGGTGTCACCTTGTTATCCTTTATCTAACTTTCTAGCAACTGTATCCATTCATTTTCTATTTGATTATCTTTCTATTTATACATGAGATTGTAAGACCCAAAAAAGTATATGTAAGTGTAAATTAATCTACTTGTACTGACCACAAGCTTTGTGGCAGGCAGGTCCTATATTAGATGTTAAAACATTAAAAGATGTAGAAAATCAGCCCTTACGTAGCTTATAGTCTAACTTGTAAAAACCTCAGATTGCTACTACCATATGCACGTGAATAGCCAGTTACCTGTGAGGGTAAATATTTTCATTCTCTGACCATATTAAAAAATGAAATGTAAATGATCATCTCTTTTTCAAATGATTTGCTTTCTTTTTGAGAGCATGATCATGCCACATGAGAAACCTTTAGCTCCGGCTCCAATTATACTTTATATCCTAGAAGGGGCCATTGAACAAGAGTTTTATTAGACTAACCACCACATATTCATATTATCAGTCAAAAGGGCTGATTTTCACACCTTACCATGGAATCTCAGCATTTCCTATAATTCTTTGAAGCATCTGATTGGGAGTATCCTTTAATTTCCTGTTCTTTGAAATATTTGTTACTGGTGGTTGTTTTTTCCTCCATCTTTAGTGTTTATCACTGTTCATCTGCCATATCTGATGTATAACATTTGCTTTAATAACATTCACCTTGATCCATTTTTCTTCTGGTTTCTATATTCTCTTGATGCATGCATTTGTTCTGCTATAAAAGAAAAATCAACAATTTCATTACCAGTGATAGTCATACCAATAATACCATTCTCTCTCTTTTTTTTTTGTATGGGGCATTAAACTCGGGACCTCGCACTTATGAGGCAAATGGCAGAACCATTGGGCTATAGCCCCAGCCCAATAGTGCCATTCTTAATGAATGTACAGAGATAATGTTTATTCTCTGAAAGTCTGTAAGCATTATCTTCTATCGTGGTGCCTTTTATTTACTTTACTTTATTTTATTTTTTGGTACCAGGGATTGAACTTGGGTCCTTGCACTTGCAAGGTAGGCAGAGGTGGCACATGGTGTCTTTTAAATGTAGCTCAATAGTAGAGGTCTACTGGTGACTCCTGCCTGGGCTATATTTTAAACTTTTCTAAGTAAGTACTTGTTAGAAAGGAAGGAAAATGGTTGAAAATATCTAGTTTGACACCTCTTCAAATATGTTAGTTGACTTTATCTTTCTTAAATCATTCTGTACCTATTCATCATCACCAATCACAATGCCAAGTAACTCTTTACTTTTCTAGGCATTAAATTTGTGCTGCTTGACCTTTAAGCATCAAGTAGGCTATTCATCAACACCTGGTTGTATCTTTAGTACTATAAGCTTGAACCATTATTCATCTTGAGGATCTTCCTGGCCTTGGAGGTACCCTGACATTTGCTAATACTTACTGTTGGACTTGGAAACATTTCTAGATTATGACAGTGTCAATTGATAGTTTGGCTTTTAAATCATCAGAGTAACTTGTGCTGAAAAATCTGAACTAAAATGAAAATGACAAAATAAAAACAATGAGGCTATTTCCATTATGCTTGTCATTATGGTGGTGTGGAAAAGTTTTGCTATGTATATAGCCACAGACTATGATTATTTTTAAAGCATCTTAGTATAAAGTAGGAGAACAGATACAAATTAGACCATTTAAAAGTGTCTCTCTTTAGAAAGACATTGTCATTAATAAAATTAATTATAAGAAAACCTTATAGTTTCCTTGTATTGTTTATAAACTAACAATTTTTCAGTGTTGTGTTTGTTCCTCATGAGAAATGAGTGAATATAGTAAACTAACGTTACTCTCTTCATTTTTTTTATAAAGAGTGAGGATTAGAAAGGCTGATTTACTTTTAATTCCCTGACTTGAATGAGACTAAGCCGGAATTTGAGACTAAAGCTTCTGAATCCAAATTTAGTGCTCCCAATATACCATGCCATTTCTACTTGTAACATGGGGTAGAGACATGATTAAAGAATTTTAATTGACAGAACCAAACTGTATTCAGGGCTTAACTTAAAATTTAGGTAAATATTAAGGCAACTCTTGTGCAATTGGTATTTGTTTAGGCCAGTGATGGTGAATCTTTTAGACCTTTCAATGATAATAAATAGCCCACTGCAGCGTGAGTGCCATAGGTTCACCACCACTGGTCTATAGATGAGTCGACAGCATTATTGTATTGTCAGATTCGCAGACACTCCCCACGTAAGTATAGCTGCATTGTGCAAATTTTTGTGTTCAGCAAAACAGAACAACAACAACAATCCTTAGAATTATACTTACTTCATATAGTAAAATAGGTACAACAAAATGTAATTATTGTTATTATTTTCTATTGAAATGAACATAGAAAAATTGGAATTCTGCTAATTGATTTTTTAAATTCATAATAAACCCTCACACAATCGAAGCACATCTGAGAAGGCGTATTTTATTTAGCTCACAAACTGAAAAAGAAGTATTATAAAAATTAATAAGGCTTCCCAGAGTAGGAAATAACATTTTCAAAATGAAGTAATGATAAACATTAAGATCTTTAAATATGCAAGAGGCATATGGAATTACAATGCAATTTACGGTGGGGGGTGACCAATAAGGATTGATGACAGGTGGAGGGGATGAAGGGAGGGCAAGGAAATAGGGAAAAGATAAGAACCAGGATATATCATGTAAAGGTACAAGATCCTACTGATGAATGTAACTGTACTGTATACCTAAAATACACCAATAAACTTAATGGAAAGAAAGAAAATGGATTGATGAAAGTGAAAGTAGATTATTTTAGGGTATTTGGCAGATTAATCCTTCAGTTTATGCTTTCAGAGACAGGAGAGGCCAATAGCACATTTAATTCTGGGCTTACTACTGTGATCTACGTTTCATTATCTCTGTGAGGAATGGTGAAATTTTTTAAAAGTGTTACTGCGTGGAAAACACTTTTTTCAAATTGGAAGACAATTTTGCACTTAATATTTCTTCTTCAATTCAAAACATTTTCACTTTAATTATTTTTAAGAAGTGGTTTATCCTATCAAGAAGTTAAGGAAAGTGAAGAGTTAGCATTTGACATTCAGATGTTTGAGTTCGCTGACAGTAAAATGCAAACCAGCCAGGGATCCACTGCAGGGAAGCTCTCTTGAGGCTCCTGAGTAGGCTGAGAAGTGGCAGAATAGTTTCAGCATGGGCTGATAACGCATGTTTGGAAAAATGAAACTAAATGAAGCTAGCCTGCATTCATAGGCTGGCAGGCTCTGACTTATTGGTTTCAATCTTAAAAGGGATCTAGAAGTGATATATACTCTTTCCATTAAAAAAAAAAAAAAAAAAAAAAAAAAA
>NW_022900951.1:74307937-74326038 GCF_012274545.1 Fukomys damarensis
CTCAAGAAGATACTATAACCACCAGTGGTCAACATTCTGCTGGTTGGCATCAGGAAAAAGATTTGCATCCAAATAGAAAACAGTTTACTTTCTTAGCACAGGTTAGGATCCTCCAGACTAGAGGAAATCTTGCAAGTAATTCTGGTTGCTGGTCCTTTAAAAAAAAAAGAGGCTGCTGCTGTATGCTATTTATAATTAAAACTAGGAATTGTGAAGACTCTTTGAAGGAAGGCTAGAATAATTAGGGTTCTTATGCTGGAAAATATAATGCTTAAGTGAGTCTATTTTCAGAGCCCAGGAAATCATAAAATCTGGATAGAATAGATGCAAATTTGTTTACTAAACCTAAGCATGTTAACATTAAGGAGTATTTTAGTCTGCTCTAACTGCTATAAGAAAATACTTTGGGAGAGATAATTTAAAAACAGCAATTTGTTGCCCCCAGTTTTGGAGGCTTGAACAAACAAGATCAGGTGCTGATAGGTTCAAAGCTTGATGAAGGCTTGTTCTCTGGTTTAAAGATGGTGCCTCTTTCCAAACCTTCACATGGTGAAAGGGAAAAATACTGGTGTCTTCACATGACAGGAGTGGAAGGTCCAGAAAGCTCCCTGAAGAGTCTTTTGTAAGGGCATTAATCCCATTCAAAAAAATTGAGCCCTTATAATTGAAACACTTCCCTAGGCGCCCCACCTCTTAATAGCACCACAATGGGAATTAAGTCTCAACATAAACTTTGGAAGGACACAAATAATCAAACCACAGCAAGGAATATCCTTGAAACATTATAGACATGAATGATGGAGACAGGGAAATACTATTCAGTATTTTCAGCAAGGTTTTTTATTCCTAGAGACTCACTCTTCTTTTATAAAATGGTTTTCTGAAGAATTATTGACACAATATATGCAAGTCACTTCCTAAAGTGCATGGCATCTAGTAAATGATATTTAAGCAGTAGTCTTTTTATTGTCATAAGCTATTGAGCCTGGATGCAAAAGGTTATAACAATATAATAGATAGGGAAGCTCCCATTTTTCTAAAGGTATTTTTTCAATGCTTTTGGTCATTTTGACTATAAATGAGTTTTTAGAAATCTATTTGAAGTAATGGAATATGTAGTCATGATAGTTATACAGTTATATTCAAGTTGCATATGGTATAATATCTTAATGGATATGTTGTGATTTTTCTTTCTCCATCCCATTTTTCAAAACAATTTCGTTCAAACTCTTCGCGCTTACATCTGATATCAATGTTTCTAGAAGCACCAGAGCCATATTTTAATTATCCAAGAGTTTTATAGAGCAATTACATCCTTCTAAATTGTCAGATAAAGTGCATCACTTTACTCAGTAAACACATATGATAGCAGTATATGATATGATATATAATAGCAATATATGATAGTATATGATAGTAATGCTGTCATTTTTATCCCACAACATATATCCATTTATATAACATCAATATTTTATTCATATTATATCTGTATATTTGTGATACACTACGTATTTACTACACTAGAATTTTATGTGATCTTCCAGAGGCTTGTTTCCAACAATCAAGACTTGCTACTATGATGTTATACCATATCAACAACTGTTAGATCTGTGTTAAATTTATATCCACCTGCAGTATTATAAATTACCTCCATCAGCATGTAAAACTCTTATGAATTGAAGTTGTCCTAGGCTACTGTATATTCTACAAAGAGTACTTTAATATTAAAAGTAATTTAGAAAATACCCCTTAAAATTAAAGAGTTTGTAAGGATTCAAATATAAGACACCTATTTTCTGGGAGCTCATGGGGTGAGGACCTACCAGTTAAGTGATATGCTTTTTACTTAGGAAAATGGGAATAGAAATTTTCTTGAGATACATATCCAACTATATGTTTTTAAATCCTTCAAGTTTCTTTTTAGTCATTGCCTACATGTATTAAGTGCTAGAATGACCCAAATATGTAGGAGACAAAATCCCTGCCATTGTCAGAAGGTTTGGAACTTGGAGACTATTTGGTTATTTAAAAATGCATTGAAAACCTGCTCTGTATACAACATTTGGAATTATAGCCCCCGTCTCAACAGTTTACAACAAACTTGTCAACAAATTTACTGACATTCACATTGGGCATAATACATTTGAGGGATTTGCAGGTATGTTTCACAAGGCAGTTTACATAGGAAAAAATGAAGAAAGAAAGTTTACCTGTAAAAATCCTACATGGTAAGTTATGATATGGAAAAATGTATTTTTCACTGAGAAATAAAGAAATGAAAATGAAACTGACTGTGTGATAGTAGCATATATCTATTGTAACTTCTAAACACAAAATGAGGTGTTGGAGAAACTGTGAAGGAACAGTACAGTTTGATGGTGATGCCTTTGCTTGACAACTCATGGAAATATATACATGAAATAATGTTAAGTGAAAGAATTAGATCATAAGACAGTTTATAAACCTGATTATATCTATAATAATGTACATGTTGACATCTATTAGAAAAGAATTTGAAGAAATGTAAGTAGTTTATTGTTTACTTGCATTTTCTTTTTGAACAGTTATTTAAGTGCATATGAATTTGGAAAGAATGGAATGAAAATTGGTTCTGCATCACCCCCCTAAAACAAACACACATATCTTTGCAAATAGATTATGGTAGAAAATGATGCTCGTTGTTTGTGATGTTGCTACATCATCTATAAATCAAAGACTTAATTGAAATTGTATCTCCCTTTACCTACTATAAGTCTGATGAAGAAGTTTTCATCACCGTTTATTATAGTAATGAGAAAACAGGAAATCTCTTCCTCATAAATCCTGACAATCTGCATTTTAAATCTTTTCACAATAAAATTCTTTGCCCCTATTGAATAAATACAGCAAAAATATGTGCTTGTTATTCTCTAATTCTCTCTCCCTTACTCTCAATGCTCAGTAGCTCTTTCTTGACCTTTACTACTGAGTTGTGTTTGAGGGACTCACAGACATGTTACACAAGGCCATTTACCTAGGAGAAAAAAAAAAGAGATGAAGAGAGAACTCTCCCGTTGCTGAGGCCGACACAATGAGATGTGTTTATTAAGCAGATGCAGATAAGATTCAGATTTCTATCCAAGTAGCACACTGAATGTACTGAATACCTAATATGTGCCACACATGGTTGTCTGGTGCTCTACAGAAGGGACTTCATTTGCTAGTAACCATCGGAGGTCTGAAATCTTGTTGTTTTTTGCTTTTTGTTTTTTTGCGACTGTAACTTGCTATGCATTCCAAGCTGGCTTTAAACTCACTATGGAGACTAGAGTGGCCTCAATCTCTTGACATCCTTCTGCCTCAGCCTCTTGAGGGCTGGGATTATAGGTGTGAACCGACACACCCAGCCTGATCTCTGTTCTTGCATAACAAAACTAAGCATCAGTTTGGTAGGCAGTTGTCTTTGGAGCCCAGGATAGTAGTGCTTCCTTTCTGCGGGGGCACCTTTTAAGTGGCTAATTCCAGAGAAAAAGAAGTTTCTTTGTGTGTTGTAGGTTATAGGGTCACTTAGAACACAAAAAACATTTTTTCAGAAAGTACATTTTTAACAAAGATCCTTTCCCCCTCTTTATAAGTTATTTAATTTTTAACTTTTATTAGTTCATGTTTGCAGTACATAATGATTACATTTGTTGTGGGGAATTGGTACATGTATTCAATACATCTTAATTCTTAGTCCCCTTTCCCTCCCTCCCCCCTTTTGCCAGGATCATATTCATTTATTTGTCTTATCAATTCTTATAAATTGAATTATCATACAGGCAGATATAACAGCCAAACAGGCTTAAAAACATATAAAGCACATAAGTCAATTATATTAAATCCAGGTCCATTTTTAGATACATTGTCCATGCTGAATTACAATAACATTTCTTTTTTCTTCTTGTTAAAAAGATCTTTTTTTAAAAAAATAGATGTGTCCTGGTTTTCCTCATTCCTTTCCTGTATTTTTGCTATAACCTTTCCTTATAAGGGCATTTGAAAAATTTGATACAAAGCAATTTAAAATTTTATAAGCAATTTAAGTGTAATTTAATGATTTCTTTTTTTATTTTTTGGTAACGGCAATCGAATAATGATTTAAATTAAATAAATTTATGAGCTGATAAAACTTTTAAAGTTTTATTTAGAGAGGCACATTATGTAGGCATGCTGACTACTAACTAGAAAATAATCTACCATCACATTATACCATGAATAATATGAATAAGGAAATTTTGGAGAATCATAAATAACAAGTGATTAGGACTGTTAGTAGAAGTGTATGTAAAAGGGTGACTGGAACAATTAAGGTTAAATAACCAGGTGAAACTTTTCTGACGCAATGTGTCACATTATTAAGACCATATTGAGATGACTACTATGCACCTTGTAAATGACTTTGGAGTATTATGAAAACTGGAAATATGCACCAAATGACAACCAGTATTTTAAGGTGAGGGCAGAAGGAGTCGCTAGTGTGAATTATATAGAAAAGTTAACTGGAAACTGTCTTGTGTAGCAGAAGGTAAAGGGAAGAAGATGGGGAAGTATTTTAAAAATGGGAAACATGGCTATAATGTAACGAGACTCATAAAAACCATATATGTAGAAACACCCATCTCTTTTTGCTTTAGCCACACTGTGGTATGCAAGAATAAGAAAGCTGAATAGAAGGTAATTTTTTAAAAGAAAAATTATAGCATTGAAATAAGTGAAAGGACATCATTTAATGGCATTTTAAAGCAGATAGCCAATAGTAAGTATCATAAAGAATACATGCCAAACAGCCACTGCTTACTAGTCAAGTTCTAAGTACCTCTGTTGATGATATGCAGCTCTTTCAAATTCCAGAAAATAATGTGAAACAGAGACTTTATGAGGTGGAACTCTCATTTAACTTGTTCACCTGACAGTTAACTTTGAACTATATTTTATTACCAGTCAACCCAAATTAATATACTGAGTTCACAGAATAACCCTGCAGACAATGTTTCAAATACTAAAACACATAGTGTACATAAGTAACAATAAGGTAAGGACACAGATTAACAAAAGCATCGACACTGAACATTAATGTGATACCAGCAGCTTTGAGCTCTATCAGCAATATGGAACCTGATGAAATTACCACAGAGAGCAGTACAGTTGGCCTTTCTAACTAGCATTTACAAGAAGAGCTTTTAACTTTTCAATTTCAAGTGTGCCTAATACATTATCATGAAGTTGTGAGACCAAACATCATATATATACACACATATCCACCTTTGTATATATGTCTATGTGTATGTGTATGTATGTATATCCATAGACATCCATCCCAAAGTACATCTCCCCACGATGTCTGTGCACACAATTACATTGGTACTGAAAAGGTCTTTATTTAAATGTGTTCTTAAGGACTTTGTGGACAGTTCGTGATATTCATATGCTTTAGGCACAATAAACTGCAGATTGTAAGATCCATAGAATTTACCTGTACCAATGAACCAGATTACTTACTGAATATCATGCTATTATAAAATTATGGGAGTTTTAAACTCACTGTTACTCCCTACTCGTCTAATGTGAATAGTATATGGGTGAATCACATGATCATGATCTGACATGTTCTTGCTATCTTTCTTGATGAGTGTATAGTTTATCAAAACTCAATCCTGTAATTATCCAATAAGTGAATGATAGAATAATTTTGGTTTTATGGTTTATTAGTTTATATCCCAATCCCTGTTTTATGCCTCTCAGTTTCATCTCTTGGTTATGTAGAATACTTATGACAAGTCAGTTCTCTTTTTTAGAAGTTAGTGTCACTGTCTATAAAGTGAAGGGTTGGACTTCAATTAAATAACCCATAGGTCTCCTTCCATCTCTAAAATTCTGTGTTACATTGGTTATCTCCAAAACATTATACAAGTTCATGAGGCTCTTTGCAAAAAATGTATGTATATTTTTTAATTACTTTCCTTTATGTGCATGAATTGAGACCTTATGTGCTATCAGTAGTTCTTTCTGCTTAATTTATAATGAAGGATAAATGCATTTGGAAACATTTAGCCCAAGAAAAGAGAAGCTATGTAGCTAATCAGTCTTCAGATTTATTATGAAGTAGTGACTAGCTTTCACTGTTGTGAAATGATAGAATTTTCACTAATAAAGGATAAGCTTTTCACTGGTAAAGGATTGATGAAGAAGGAACAAAGAGTACAAAAATCCCAGAGTGCATAATGTAATACTGCATGGAAAAAAGTTATAAAAGATGGAGCTGCTTAGGCAAAATAATTATTTGTTGCTGAATTTCAGCATACTTCCTTGTGAATGTATTTTAAAGCCAAGGAGTCTTAAAATGTGAAATATAAATCATAGTTGGAGCTGTTTCTCACAATTCTATAGGAAGTATTTTATGTATTTTCATATATATTTTTTATTTTTTCTGAGCTGTTGATCCTAAAAGAAAACCCTCAGATATGGCCTATGAAAGGTGTACTTATTATTGGCCTTTACCAAAATAGATATCATCACTGCTACCAAAGTTAGTTTATAGGACAAATTTGTATGTAGCTTATATGTATCCAGATTCGAGAATAGATTCGATCCCTCTGCTTCCTCTATACTAATCAGATGACAATCTCAATGTACCAGATTCTCATAAATTATCCTGCATCAATTCTTGTAACCAGAGCACATTTTGCAAAAATGGACATGCTTTGATTCTAAATAAGCATTTAGTAAAAGTTCCAGATTAAGTGACAGTGGGCACAGATATAACTAGCTAGCGAGTAATAATAGGATCATATAGATAACATCAAATCTGAGATTTTTTCTTCAAGATTATGTGATGAAGGTAGTGGGTAGTAAGGATCACAAGACCCTCAAGAAAGGACTAGTCTTTTTTTGTTGTTCATTGAGTATATTGGTACTTTTTAAGTGTACAATACAGTTACATTTATCATTGGGATCTTATACCTTTATATGACAGATCTTGGTTTTCATTTTTTTCCCCATACCCCTGTCCTCCCTTCACCCCCTCCACCCTCCCCTATTTACAAGGACTTTGTTTCTATTTTTATCTTTTTTCATATTTAAGAAAGAACTAGTCTTAAAGTCTGCTCTTTTTAAAAAATTTACCTCTCATAACATATTCAATTCCATCTAAATAATGCAAACAGATGAATTGCAAGTGTTAACCTAAATATGAATAAAAAATGTTGATATTTTATTTAACCTAAAAATAGTAATTATGGATAGGCTTCTTTTATTATTATAGTACTTAAAATATATCATTTTACATTGAGAGTACAGGAAGAATTGTCACTGTTATTATATAATAAAAGCATTTGTTCTGAATACATTAAAAATACAGTAGGTGATTATTGCAATGTAAGAGGAAAAGTTGTTTGCTTTTGAATGTCTGTCAGTAGATGTGGCCTAGGAAGAAAAGTGTGATAGCTACTTTATATAAAACAGTATAGGTGAAGGACATAAGCTCAGAGAAATTTTTCCCAGCTGCTATTATTAAAGAAATTCTTTTATAGAAGAGAGACTGCTTTTTAAAAAACTTCTTTCTGTTTTTGCTCCCATCTCTAAATCCATCACTTTCATGTGGCATGCAAAGCATCTGTGCATGGCAGCCTGTAACTTCTGTTATTGAAACTGGCAACTGTTAAAATGGATTGAATTGAACTAGACGAGGAGAATAGCCCCACTGAGGCAAATGCATTTTTATACCCTTCTTTAATAAAATACTGTAAGGAATAGCTAGAAAGTTTTCCCTCACACTTTCACCTAAAATTGTGAGATTGTAGCTCTGTGAAAGCATCCTTATTGACTCCTGTCAGACAGTTTTGGAGAGGAGGTGAAGAGACTTGTCTTCTGATTTTCTATGTGCTTTGTCAAATCAGGTACTTTGAGCAGAAGTACGAAGTGAAGGCTGTTGTCAAGGAATGCCTTGAAGTAGGAACTCATCCTACTCTCTTGTGACTTCATTTCTTATTTATTTTTCAAAGGAGTCATATTGGATTGTAAAATTATAGGAATATGACTAGACACAAATGCATTTATTGCAGGCTCAGCAGCCGTTACATATCATTAGCGAAAGGACGCAATAGGTAGGGGATCCATTTTGATGTCACTTTCATTATTTGTAAGGATGAATGCTTCCACTGGTGAGAGATAAACTGGCATCTGTGAAATGTCAGGGATCAGTAATATTTTAATGTCTTCTTTTCTTGTAGGTAAATAGACAACTTTTTAATTGTCATTAATAAAAACCAAAATAATGGGAAATGTTAGAGTTACTTTTAAGGATACTGGTTATGAAGCAACCATGACTTATCAGAATAAGTGATTGTGATCATTATGTAAATCTAAATTGTACCAATCAAATTAAAAGTGGAAAAAAATTTCTCTTTCAAAATGGTCTATCCTTTTCTCACCTTGTACATACAATTGCTGATACAATACTTTAGCCATAGTTACTGCCCAAATCCAATGTTTCTAAGGTGATAATACTTTTTATTAGCAGATATAATTTGACCTTAGTCTTCCACCTATAAAAGATCATATTCCTTACACAGCATCTCTAATTTTCTCATTTCTGACTTTTCCTTTTCTCTATTCTTCTTGCCAAATGATATCCATAATTGGTTTGCTCTGCAAAGCATTTTATCTGCCCTTCTGAACATTAGCTATCTTAAGGATCTGAATGTGTTATCGCAGGGAACACAAACTTTAACTTCCAGCCCCTCCCTGTCCCTACTCTCAGTCAAATCAGTGTTTTTTGTTTTTGAGCAATCCAGGGAAGAGTGCAATCGCTCAGATATCACTGGTACCAAGGAGAAATCTACACGTAAGAGATCCTCCAGGAAACTACAGTATCTGTGTGCCCAGTGTGGACCCTGGCCCTGCCCTACTTCTAAGCTTCTAATGTGTTCTCAGAGTCATTTATTCTATACTATGATTTTTTTATGTGAAGCAATTTTAGATGTCTCATATGGTTTAAAACAAATCAGAAATTCATGTCCTAAATGTTTCGTTAGTCAGAATAATTAAATTGATCAGTTCAGGGAGCAGTGGAAGCAAAATAATGGGGTCATTGAAGCAGTCAAGCTCTAATGGGAACCTGAGCTCATTCATATATCAAATCTAATAATTGTTCTACACCTGTATACACAGTCCCATTGAGCAAATCCACATTAAAGGTTCAGTAGAACAGTTTTAATGCTGTGATCCAAAGGGACTTGCTACTGTTTTCACCAGAAAGCACTCAATTTTTTGGCAATATTTTTCACCAGGCTCTATATGTATATTTTGGTGCCCTCTCCCTGTCTAAGAAGGAAGAAAAGAGAGATGTGTGTTTCTAGGAATGATTTTCTTACCATTTAAAGATAATGAAGATTGTCTCAAGCATTTGCCATCTGGAGGCAGTATGAGATGACTAAACTCACTGAATCGGAGGGAGGTGGGGAGGATGATTTCGGTATCCTATTCAACCTATTAGAAACGAGGGACACCTAACCTTTTCTCCTCATAAAATGAAATAGTGTCAGGTATGATTTTTATTATTGAAGTAGAAAGTAGAAATTAGTCATTCTGTAGTAACGCAGAGTTTAATTTCTCCTCTGTCACTATATGGCTGTAACAACAAATTGACTGCCTTTGATTCTCCTATAAGCTATCTAAGAAGAGTTGACAGACCTAAAAAGAAATTTAAAAATCTAAAGAGTGGAAAGATGATTTAATTCTGCCCTATAGTGACCACTGAACTAACTAATCTCCAGTAGAATTCTTATATGGGAGACTTCAAAGCACACAGGAAAATTAAAATGATTTGCAATATATCTTTAACACCATGGATGACAAATATACCAGAAAAAGCAATCAAAGCTGAATTCACTTACCTAAATAAAAGTTTTCTTATGCACATAAACTTTATTCAATGAATATTGTATAATATTTTTGCTTTTTTGAAGGATAAATAAGAAACTGTTCATTTGTGTAGTCACTTAAAAAATCATTTGCTAAGTACCTATTATATTTCAGACACCAAAAAAAAAACAGGTAAAAATGCCAGTTCCTGCCTTTATAAAGCTCACAGTAAAGTGAGAGAAGACATGTAGCATGAGACCATCATAGTTTAAAGGCTCCAAGTGAATCTTAACAGATAGGAAAAGAAAAGAGAAGAAAAGCATTATCTGAGAATGGAAACAGCATTTATGGAGGCAAAAGGGGAGCATGATATATATACAAGGAAGAGCCAACTGTTTACCACTGCCTGAGCCTAGGTACGAGAGCCCGGAAAGATAAATATGCATAAAAGTCCTTGTATAATAAGAAGTTTGATTTTTCTTTTATCTTTTCCTGAATAATTTATGAGGGGCCATTTCAGGCTTTGACAGTGGCATGATCAAATAGATGTACTTTGTAGAATGATTACAGTATTTCCTAGGTTGATTGAGTGGGAGGGAATCCAGTGGTATGGAGATGATGATGTAGAAAAAATAGATCTAAGGATAGTTCAGAAATTAGAACTAACAGAATATATTAAGTAACTGGATATTAGGGTAAAAAAGAGAAAGAGGCCAGGGATTCAGCTCAGTGGTTCTGCCGCCTGCCTTGCAAGCATGAGGTCCCAAGTTCGACACCTGGTGCCCCCCCAAAAAAAAAAGAAAAGAGAGAGAGTGAGAGAAAGAGTCTAGGATGATTATCTATTTTGTGACTTGGTCAATGATGGTTGTATTCCTTTTCTAGAGCTGAAGTAACAAAGTACCATAAACTGAGTGACTTAATCAAAATTTCTTATCTTATAGCTCAGAAGGCTAGAAGTCCAGGATCAAGGTGTAAGGCTGGCTAAGAAAGGATTTAGTTCAGGCCTCTCACCTAGCTTCTGGTAGTTTCTGGCAATATTTGGCATCCTTTGGTTGGTAAAAGAACCAGATCTGTTCCCTCATCTTCACATGGCATTCTTTCTTCCTGTGCGTTTGTCTCTGAATTTTTCCTTATTATTAGGACAATCAGTAATAAGGACTTAGCACTCACCCTAATAACTTCATCCTATCCTCATCTTCATCTCCTTCTTATATATTGGGAGTTAAAGGGCTGCAGCATATAAATTGAAGGGAAAACAATTCAACTCATAATATGGTCCCAGTAATCAAAACAAGAACACAGTGAAAAGAAAAGGAAGGAATGAACACTAAAGGAAATCAATTCAGCTTGAGTCTTGAATGTGAGGTAGCTCTGGAATAATTCAGGAGAAATATTAGAACGTGATTAAAGCTAACCTTGAGCTCAGGAAATACAGATGAGATCCATGGCTATAACGGATGTAGAGTAGCTCAAGTTTTGCAAGCAGATGAGTATACCAGTAGAACATAGTTCATGATGAGGATATAAAATAGCAAAAGACAAAGACTAAAACCCTGAATACAGGGACAAAGAAAATATTAGTACCTTAGAAATCGAGAAAGATTTGGCAAAGAATTGGTTTCAAAATGAAGAAATACAATGTAAATGAAAAGAGACTTTCATAAAAGGAAAACAATGGCATGTGCTATAGAGAGATCCTGGAAGAAGAAGACCGGAAGAAAAATTCTTAATACTTATGTCAGGAATGTGATACTGATGTGGGATAAGTCTATTCATTACATAGAATCATCATGGAATGTACCCTGTATTTCAATAGGATTTCATATTATTGGATTAGTACAGAAAGGAAAAGAATGAATTTATATAGTATAAAATTTGCTATAGAAATTGAACTTTTCTAAATCATCTAGTTTGTCTTAATCTGAAGAGACGTATCTGCTATTGAAGTATCTTTCAAAAGGTAGTTAAATAAAAACAGAGACTATTTGTGCCGATTCTGCAGTGGTCTTGAAATTTTGATACTTATAGTCATTGTATTTTCTAACTAGTGTGCAGAATGGGATGAAATAGAGCATCTCAGAAGGAGAGTGTAATGTGGCTGATCAGAAGAGAACCTTTGAAGGAAATATGTTTTGCTTCAAGTTATTGTCTGTTTTTATGTAGGCAACACTGGAGCTCCTAGGGCCACTAAACATCATTTTGTGTACTACTTTACAATCTAACCATACATATTTTTCTTTTCCTTCAATTCTCCTAAAAGCCATTCTCTAGAGCCACTTCAGTAAAACTCATATTAAAAATACCATTAAACTCAATTAAAGCTGAAAAAAATATTGAAAGGATAGTACGCAAACTATTTATTATCCCATACAAATATGCCTATATGGGAACGCATGACATATCCATATGTATTTAAATACTCATAAAAGTTTTGTTTCTGAAAAAGAACTACCAACCTACATATATTTCATGACTGTTTGGTATTGAGAAAACTAATAAAACTGTCGAAGATACATATTGTCTGCCATCCTAATACTGTCCTCTTGGAAAGGCAATGCATGAAATGATAGTGAATGGTGTAAAGCTGGCTATAATTTTAAAAAATGAATTGTGTGGTACGAGCTAATTTTGTGCTATCAGAGTCTATCAGAGAAGGATCACTAAAGGCTAAAGGAACTTGAGCTGGGCTTTAACTGAGGATTGCTTTTACTAGAGGGGTAAGAAAAAAGCAGAGTGGGCACATAAACTATTAGCTAGAATATGTATAGGCTTGTTAATGGAACAGTTACAAGCCAACCTATGTAGATTCATGGTTAAGTGGTAGAAGGATATATTGCATAAATTTTCCTTTACAAATTTTAGAGCCAAATTTTCATACATACATTCTAATCTCCCAAGCTACTTCCTTTAGTGTGAATCTATTCACTTTTATCTTTATATGTTTTGTCTTGCCGTGAATTTTAATCTTTAAGCCCTCTGAAGTCCTTTTGAAAGTTAACTCATTACAATTTTATTTGCTGTTTTGTCTTTTTTTTCCCACCACATCAAATTAGGTTTGAGCCAGGTTAGTCTTATTTTAAATCCATTCTAGTCTTTTGATGTGGAGAGTAAGGTGTCTTTGAGAAGACTGTTCAGAAAGGTAGCTGGCAGGTGATCAGAAAAAGCCCAAGTGTAGTGATTAACCTAACCAGTGCACTTTTTCAAAAATTTTATGAGTAATAAAAGGCATCTTTTGACTCATTTTAATAAGGCCTAAACTCTTTGGAGTCCTCAGTACTTGACTTAAAATTATTTCTAATACATTGGTACTTAAATTTCAACTAATATAAAAATAGGCATAAACTTATATGCTTTAATGATATTAATAAGACTATAAAACTTACAAAATGGTACTTATAACTTCAAGGTTTTGTGGCTGAATTCAAGATCATCAGACTCCACAGTGAATGTAAACACCAACAGTAAGTGTCTTAGCTTTCCATCACTGTAACAAAACATATGAGAAGAGCAACTTAAAGAAGAAAAGATTTATTTTGGGCTGATGGTTTCAGAAGTTTCAGCCCATTGTGGGCTGGTTTCATTCCCTTTCAGCCTCTGATAAGGCAGTGCAACATGGCAGACGGGCATGGTGCAGCATAGATGATTGCTTCATGGCTGGGGAGGGGGCAGAAAGAAAGACAGAGGCAGAGATGGAGAGAGACAGAGAGCCTTTAAAGTCATGTCCCTAGTGACCCATTTCCTCCAAGTAAGCTCCATCTCCTAATAGCTCATTTAGCTATGAACTCTTCAATAAATCTGTTTATGAAGTTAGAGTTCTCCTGAATCAATCACCTTGCTAGGACCCACCTGTGAGCATTGCTTCATGGAGATCAAGCTCTCAATACATAAGTCTTTGAGGGATACTTCACATTTAAACCATAAGAGTGAGCCGCTCTCAAATTTGTTTTAATAGGGTGTCAACTCAGTATCTTTGTCTTGCTTACATGAAGATAGGGTAGGATTTAAATCTTCATAACATTAGTAATCCATTTACTTTTAGACTTAGGAGCAGAAGAATTATTTGGCTCATATAAGTCATTCCATTTACAATTAATAAACAGTTTCAAGTTAGTCCACAGAGTACATTATTATAGTACAGCAGCTCACTTCAATAATATGGTATTGACTGCTTTGTCACAGATGCTCATGTATGCAGCTTGCCTATTCTATTATGTGAAATTGTGTCACACCCTTGTGATGACTCATCTGTGAAAAACCTTCACTATCAAAATTATTTAAAAACCTTCATTAGTACAGTGCACCATGATATTACTTGGCTTTCAGATATTACAAAACAAACCAGTACTTACACAGCACTGAGTGTGTATCAGTGGTCGTTACAGTGATCATTTCTTTCTCAGTTGGTTCATTGTTGGTATACTGGAACTCCATTTATTTTTTATATTGATTTTTTCCTGCTGCTCCAATGAATTTATTTATTAATTCTAAGATTCTGCTGGTAGAGTTTTTGAGATCTTCTATGCAAAGGGTAATGTCATCTGCAAATAATAATGACTTGATTTCTTCCTTTCGGGTAGATATGCCTTTAATTTTTTCTCTTGCCTGATTGCTCTGGTGAAAGTTTTGAATATTGTATTGAAATAGGGGTGATGAGAGTAGACACCTTGTCTTTTTTCTTAATCTAACAAGGAATGCTTTCAGTTTTTTCCCATTGAGTATGATGGTGGCAATGGGTTTGTCATAAACGGCTTTTATCAGAGAGAGGTAAACTTCTTTTATGCCTATTTTCATCAAGATTTTGTTTTATCATAAATGGAATACAAAAACCACTGAATTTTGTCAGAGGCCTCAGCTATTGAGATGATCATGTAATTTTTATTCTTACTTCTGTTTGTGTGGTTTATCATATATTTGTGATGTTTACCCATCTTTGTATTTCTAATATGGAGCCAACTTGGTCATGATCGTTGTAATGATTTATTTCATTCTGCTTGTAAGTACATTGTTGAGGATTTTTGCATCTATGTTTCATTGAGGAAATCAGACTATCGTTTTCTTTTTACTTTCTTTCTTTTTGTTTGGTTAAGTCCTTGTCCAATTTTTTTATTAGGGTAATATTAGTTTTATGGAATGAGTTTAGCATTGGCAGTATTCCTTCACTTTTTATGTCATAGCAGAATATGACAAATATGGGTATTTCTTGAAGTTCAGTTAAAATTGAGAAGGAATTCCTTTGGTTTGGCTTTTCTTGGTTGGTTCCATTGTTATTACTGCCTGTATTTCATTGCCTATTATTAGTCTATTCAAGATTTTTATATTTTTTGTTCAGTTTTGGTAATTCATGTGCCTTAGAAGTTTTTCAATTCTACGTTCTCTAATTTATTGGAATACACGTTTTCAGAATAGTTTCTTATAATCTTCTGTGCCTTGGAGATGTCCATTGTGATCTCACTTTTTTATATCTATTTGCACTTATATAAATCTATTCTTTCTTTTGATAAGTTTGGCTGAGAGTTTATCAATCTTGTTTATCCTTTTGAAGAATCAACTCTTTGATTTATTGATCCATTGTGTTATTTTAGTCTCAATGTTATTAATTTCTGCTCTGATCTTTATTATTTCTTCTACAGTATTTGGATTTGAATAACTCTTGTTTTTCTAGGATTTTGAAATGTATCATTACATAGTTCATTTGGGATTGCTATATTTTTCTAATATGGGCATTCACAGCTATAAACTTTCCTCTTAGAACTACTTTCCTCATGTCCCATAGGTTGAGGTGTATGTTACTAGTATTATCTTTTGATTCTAAGAACTTTTTAATTTCATCTCTGATTTTGTCTATGACGCATGCTTATTCAGGTGTGCATCATTTAATCTCCATATGTTTTCATAGTTTATGTGGTTTCTTTTGCTGTTGATTTCTAGTTTTATTCTGTTGTGATCCAATAGGATGCAAGATGTGATTTCAAGTTTTTTGTATTTAATCATACTTTATGGCCTTAGATGTGGTCTCTATGGAGAAAGCTCCATGTGCTATTGACAAAAATGTGTATCTGTTATTATTGGATGAAACACTATGTAGATATATATAAAGTCCATTTATTCATTGGTGATATTTGTTTGATTTTCTTCATATGGTTGATCTATTTGTGAGAGTTGGGTGTTGAAGTCCCCCACTATGCCAGTATTAGTATTTATCTGTCTGTTTGTGTTCAATAGCTTTTGGTTTAGGAAATCATTATCTCTTCCTGCTAAATTTTTCCCTTCACCAATATCTATTGTCTTTGTGGGCTCTTCTGGTCAGTTTTGGATTGAAGTTCACTGTATCTAAAAACAGATTTGCTCTTTGCTTGCTTTTAAGCTCCAGTTGCATGGAGTATTATTTTCCATCCTTTTACTTTTCATCTATGTGTTTCTTTCTGGATGAAGTGTGTCTCTTGCTGTCAAAATATAGTTAGGGTTTTGTTTTTGTTTTTATTTTGATCCAATCTGTATTCTGTGTCTTTATTTGGGGAGTTAAGACCATTAACATTGAGTATTAGTGAAAGATATTTATCACATTCTTTCATTGAATTATTTTTGCAATGCTGATACCTTTTGTTTAAATATTCTTCCTGTTAGGTATGTTCTTTCCTTCAGCTCTTTGGTAATGTTGGTTTCATTATCTCTGTCTAGGATTCTTTTAAGTGTTATCTGAAATGCTAGTTTGGTGGTAATGAATTTCTTTAGGTTGCATTTGTCATGAAAAATCTTATTTCTCCATATATTTTGAAGTATAATTGTGCAGGATATAGGAATCTTGATTGACAATTATTTTCTTTCAGGGTTTGCAAAACTTCACTCCAAGCTCTTGTCCTTTAAGATTTGTGGTAAGAAATCTGCTGTTGATTTGATAAGTTTGATTTTCTAGTTTACTTGATGTAGTTCTATAATAGTTTTTAGTATTCTCTCCTTCTGAATTTCTGAGACTTTGACTATGATTTGTCATGTAGACTTTTTTTTTTGGTCATGGCTATTTGGGCTTCTGTATGCCTCATGTACCTCAATATTGAATTCTTACCCTAGATTGAAAAAGTTTTCTGCTATAATTTCAGTGAATAAATTCACATTTGGTGCCATTTTCCAACCTTTAATAAATCCTATACTCCGTGTTTTTATGTTTCTTTTAATTAGGGGAGTCATCTGGCAACCTTTGGAACCGCCTTTCATGATTCCATGATGTCTTGTTATTTTTAGTGTTATCACTAAATATATGATCTACTACATTATCATTTTCTTCTTTAATTCTGTCAGCTTTTTGTTTGTGTCCTCTTTAAGCTCCTTAAGCACTTGATTAATTAGATCTTTTATCTGTTTAGTTACATCCTCTTTAAGTTCACTGAAGATTTTAAGGATTTGCTTATCAGTTTCTTTGATCTCTCCAAATATTTTAACCATTTGTGTTTGAGTTCTCCCCCTGATGCTCCCTCCACTTTAGTATCTGTGAGATCAGTTTTTGAGGAATTATGAATTTTTGGAGTTATCTTGTTGCCTTGTTTTCTCATGTTATTATTGCTTTTGTATTGAAGGTTGAAGATGTTAGGATAGAAAAAACTCTGTTGGTATTTGGAGAATTCTTTAGTGTATGTTTCCCTGTGTTGTAACCTTGGCTTTGCTTATTATGTTTTGCTGATCATGCAATTTAGTAACCTATTCAGCATAATAGGTTCAGTCCAGCTCCCTGTGTTGCAGGAGGACAACTTTCCATTATATCAGTTATCTACATAACCCCCAAAAATTGTTTTAACAATTTGACGCTTTTTTCAATAACCCATGCATAGGCTGGTACACAAAAGATGAGGGAAAGAGAAAAGATAAAGAAAAGGAAAAAATGATTCAACAAGGAGGGAAGAATAAAAAAGAGATAACAGCAAATAAAAGAATGAAATGATAGTACTTTGTTGATATTTTTATGTCTGGAATGGGAGGTGGAAGAGGGAGGGTTTGTGAGTTTACTTTGTGGCAGTGAGGAAGAAGAGAGAGGGAATATAATTTGAGGTGGAGAAGTCATAAGAAGATTAGAACCAATTAATATGCTGGCAGAGAGCTTGTGTTTGAATCCTCCATACACAGTGTTTGATGAGGGTTAACCTGACATGGCCATGAAAGGTACAATCTAAACTAAAGCACTAATTAATTAATTAATTAATTTTTTTTTTTTTTTTTTTTTTTTTTTT
>NW_022900951.1:74326263-74332324 GCF_012274545.1 Fukomys damarensis
CCCAGGCTGGTTGAACTCACAGTGATCCTCCTGCCTCAGCCTCCGGAGGGCTGGGATTACAGGCGTGTGCCACCACGCCCGGCAGCACTAATTAATTCTTATTAAACATTTTAGAAATATAGTATATATAACAGATTAGAAGCGTTAAAGAAAAAAAGAAAATGCACAAAAGTAAAGATTGCTCTCAGTTCTATTTATATTTCAATCTAAGTTCAACCAGTGTTCTCTTTGTTCAAAAATGGAGAAACTTTTCTTGTAGATGTTTTGAGGGACTGAGCTCCGCTCCTTTATGGTCATGGCTAGAAAAACAGTGTTTGAGCTGGTTCCTCTCCTATGATTTGTTCTCTTGCCTGCCATTCAGGAAAAAACCCTGAAAGTCTAGTGGACCCCCAAGCCTACTTCGTGTTATCTCTGCAGACAGAGCTCTATTAGGTTTCATCTGTGCTCTCGTGGTCATGACTAGCTGAAGGTCTTTGTCTTTGTCCTATGATTGAACATTTTCATTTATATGAGGGGTAGGAAGAGGGTGAAGCAGGACTGGTCAAGCACCTGGTCCTTCACTGATGTCTGGAAGGGCTTCTGTGACCTGTATGTTCTTCTTTCCATGGTAGTCCCCGCAGCTGTTTATACCTACCCTTTCTATACCTCTCTGGGTGAATGTACCACGCAATTCCTTCTGATACTGCTGTTCCCCTCTGGCTTTCTGCTTAGACAAAACTCTCTGTCGGCACCTCTGAAATAGTCTCTATCCAGTTCACGGATACAGATGTGTTTAGGACTTGGTGGCCGAGGGCCCTTCTGTTTGGAATTTAGGTACCAATATCTACCTGCGTGGCACTTGGAAGGCCGATGGTAGGTGAGATACCACATGGGCACAGAGCTTGGTGGGGTTTGGGAGGGTGGTGGGAGAGTGTCCACATAACACCAGTCAGTCACAACTGTGGCATACCCTTGTGACTCACTGTCCCGCAGTGAGTTTCTGCTTTATATCTCTATCTACGACCATACTTTTGTTTCTTTTTGTCCCTAGGGCTCACTGATAGAGTTGGTCATTGATCTCTGAGTGATTCTCTGGTCTGTCTCTTCCTTCGAGCTCTAACTTGAGGAGACCCTCTCCTGTGAATAGTTCACTCACTGGGCTCCAGATCAGCATGGGAAGAGCTAGGACAGGAGGGCACTAGGTAGTAAATGCTAGGCTGGGTGCCAAACACAGCAGCCCAGCCACAGCTGCTATACTCTGCCTCTGTTCAGGAGGGTTAGATGGTTGTTGGTAAGACCCCAGCTTTATGCAGTGGCAGGATCCCATAACAGAACTGCTTCTTTCTCAACATTGCTGTTATTTGAATTCATTTGGTGAGCTTCTCCTTCAAGTTGTTTTCTGAGTACCTGTGGATCCTTGTGAACATCTTCTGAGCAATTCGTGAATGCTGTTGCCTCTACTTAATGGCTTGCTGTCCTGCTCCATTCAAATGTTTTAAAGGCATTTCCAACTTGACAAATCCAAAACCGTACTTATCTTTTTCTCCTTGAATACAACTGCTCCTCTTGTATATCCTGTCTTATTTGATATAACCACCATTCTAAACATATAGAGTAGAAATTGTACAGTATCTTGGGCTCCTTTTTTATCCTTTGTGTCTAATTGATCTCTAACTCTTATCTTGTCTTCTTTTAAATTCATCCACTACCTGATCTCCAAATTGTACTGTTCTATAATTTCACTTCCTATGGTACATCTAAAATTCAAGAGCCTTAAAAGGGCACACATTTAGCGTGTGTTCTGTCTGTATCGTAGGCCCTTGCTCTTAATCACTACTGATTTAATTGTAGTCACATACATTTTTCTCCTCATCACAACGTTTCCTTTTTCTGTCATATATTTTTCCTCCTCAGCCTTTGATAGACAACATTACAGTTCCATAGGAAGCCTTCCCAGAGATGCCTCTCCCAAGGCTTGGCTGCGTATTCCTTTTCTTTGCTCCTAAAGAGTATACCCCTAATCATAGCACTTACTATCACTATATTGTTATTGTATGCTACTCCCCCTTGAGTGAGAATATCCTGAGGCAAAGGGCTAGGACTTTGCATTGTAACATTAGGGGATCCAGTATAATCTAGGTTAGCAAACTGAATTGAAGCAAGCGCTACAGCAAGGTACAAAGGAATCCTTAACAAATCTCCATCTGACTAATTTTTAACAAAAAGGCCACACTTCCTACATAGTACATGCCTCTTAATCGTTTTAAAGTTATGCCAGGCATATACTCGGTATTCAAGAAATAGATCAGGCCTACTTTTGAACAGAAAGACCTGTGACCAACATGAGAAACAGATTCTGATTTTGATAACAAGCCCTCTTCTCTTTACAGTAAATAGGCTACTCAGTAAATTAAAAGTCATCCGGTTGCCTGGTAAATTTGTTATCATCAGGGGGAAAAAGGAGTGACCAGTTTTACTAGGTGCATCATTCAGGCCAGACTGGAATGTCTAGAAATAATCTCTTTCTACTCCAAGGGAAAAAATCTGTCCAGATAGCTGAAATCTTAAACAGACAAGTAGTAGAATGCAGTCTAGAAACATTTCTATACCCAATAAATGACAATAAGAAAAATAAATAGTTATGAATGATTTGCATTGCTTCCCAAGGGCAAAAAAGCACATGATGACTTGTGAAATAGATAAAACGTCAGAACCTTGATAAATTCTGATTTCCCGGATAAAATTTATTAAGTCTTTGTTTTCATAGTTTAATCCAAAAAGGACTTTTATAAACATATGTTTGCATTTTATCTCCCTGTCCCAAAAGTGACTAACTACTGTGTTAGGTATTTGTTTAATATTACTTCAGGCTCAGAAAAAGAAATTTAAATTTAGGGAAACCATAGCTATTAAGAGCAAAGATAATGAACCCATATGGCCACACACTGAGAACTTTGACCTATCTGTGACACTAAATCATAGATATCCATTTTAAATAGGACAACTTTTCACTTGAGGCTTGTTAATGGATGTGTGTGTTGTGTGTGTGTGTGTGTGTACGTGCGCGTGCGTGCTCATGCACGCACACACATGTACAGTTCCCACTGATTAAAAGATTAATATGAGCAAGCCAGGTACTAAGTTATCTCATTTAATCCTGTTAATACCCTAGCATAAGTACTATTATTATCTCTATCTTGCAGGTGAGGAAATTGTTTTTTAGGAAGGTTCGTGTGGCAAATATATAAATAAGAGAGGGGCCTACTGAGTTAGAAAAATGCTTCTAGTAAAGTCAGAGACTACATATATCAGTTAGCTTTTCTCCACCATCATGAATTGCACCAGTATAAATGATGGTAAGGAAAAGAATAATCTGTGTTTCCAAGTCTCTCATCTCCACCTCCACACACCATCACCTGTACTATACAGGAAAAAAATAACTCAGCATGCATGCCTGACTGAAAATGAAGGAGCATCATTTACTGGCATAGGAGAGAGAGTTTTAACAAAAAGTTTAATTAATCTTGTGGACAAAATGTTGCCAAGCAATTTTAAAGTCTCATGATTTTATCATTGAAGTAAGTCTGTCTACAGATGATATGACATAATTCCTTACCTTTCTGGACTTGTACTTATCTTTTTGAAGTAAGTCAGTCTTTTGAAGAAAGTCTCTTTAATACTTGAACTTTTAAAATTTGGAATCTAAGAGATATGAAATATCTTCATAAATGATAACAGTGTGTGAAGATCAATTTATGTATGCTCTAAAACTTTTCTTTGGAATTGGGAAACATTTTGTAGTCCTTACTTCAGCATGATAGATAAGTAGCACCTATTTTCTGTCATTTTTTCCTCTATATCAAGTGATAGTATAATCAAGAAGTAATTAATTCTGAGATTGTTGAATCCTAGATAGTTTTCTCTTTAAATTGAGAACAGTGTGTGCTTTGTAGTTAAAGACTGTGAATTTAACATCCTATCTGTTTTTTTCCCTAATTTGGCAGATTGAACATGCTTAATGCCAAAAATTTAGTTATTACTGAAAAATATAAAAATGAAAAAAGTCATGATGCCACCCACCACTTTGGTCAGGGTACTCAAGGCAGTCAAGCTCAGGCTTTTTGCCTAGCCCTTCCATTTGCTAGTGAGTCAGCATATGTTGTGTAACCTGCACATGCACAGTGAATATGTGAACAAGCACAGTAGTCCGTTATGTAACATTTAGCAACTTGCTGGCCTTGTGTAATATATATAAAGAAGTGAAACTTTATAGTGTGTTTCTCCATACTGCTGAGATAGTAAAGGCATGTGGGTATTCCTACAGCTTCATGTATTTTCTTCATGCTGCCCAAATCTTTTTTGTTTGATTGTTTGTTTTTTGTTTTTGAGACAGAGTCTTGCTCTATAATTCACACTGGCCTTGAATTTACTATGTAGTCCAGGCTGTCCTCAGATCCTCCTGCCTCAGCCTCCCAAGTCCTGGGATCACATGCTTGCACCACCACATCTGGCTACGCTGCCTACACTTGAGGGAATTTTCCCAGACTAGACTGTTGGTGGAAAATTCAGAGATAGCCACTGTTTTTATTACCATATATTTTTCAAACTTTAAAAATTTGTAATATTATACATTATATTTTTCTCAAAATAAAATTATGACATAATTTCTGTAACTTATCTCATGTTGTAACATGGTTCTGTTCCCCTCTAGTGCAAGAGGATCTATATAATATTTTATGCTTACTGCATATTATACCAGTTTATGTAGGTTCTATCCTTTATTCCCATTTTGACATATGGGATATTTATTTTACTGGAACATAGAATGCTGCAAAAACTTTGAAATAACAAATATGTATGTATGTATCTATCTATATAGTGAGGACTGGCTTTATTCCAATAGGCTTAAGAATAAGAAATGGTTCTTTGTGATTATATAAGTAATAACTTGCTAATAGGTAGTCATTTTTATTCACCTATAGGCTAAGACAGGGACTTAGTTGTGTGTAGATTGCATTAGACATTAATGAGTAACATCTCTCAGTTATGTATATGAAATTGAAAGCTGTATTTTGACTATCTCCTAATTGCTTATGTTAAAAAAACTGCTGAATTGCTTCTATCTTAGGGGAGAATTTATATTTTTAAACAATGTCACTGGCAGGTGCTAAAATGTCTGTAATTTTAACCACACACATTGCTTTTGTCCATACAACTGGTTCAATAATTAACCACAAGCTTTCATGGGAACACTACTAATGAGAAACACTTGTTTATAGGCTCTTGCACTGTAAGCTGTGGGTTAAGTATCATCTGTCCTGAAAACCATAGGCAGTGTATGTTTCTAAGATCTGGTTCTATGGCAGATGAAGACACTGTGAAGGACTACCATTTCTGCTGTACTACTGAAACCAGTAAGCTTACTTCCTCCCAGACTGTCTGGGAATACATAAACTAGACAGTTAGGCTGACTAATCTAAAACTTTCATCATCAGCAAGAAATAGGTAGGTAGCCCAGACCCAAGAGTTGGATTACACATGTTAAAAACAAAAAGAAAAGATATGTGGGCTCAGTGATTCAAAAACAAAGCAAATGACAGGTAAGGTTAGCATATCAGCAACAGAGCTCAGGTGTATCATGGCCAACTGCCACTGAAAAATGACAGAAGACACCTAGCAGTCTTATTCACATGGATTCTATGCCATATAAGGAGTAGAAAGCTACAGAAATGAAAGGTGCTAGTAATGAATTGATCCTGTAGTCCCAGTACCATCTAACAGCTAGTGTATGCTGTGATAACTCAAAGGGCTGCTCAGTCTGTCACCCTGCCAAACTCTATTGGCCTAGGTCATTGCAATCTATGTCTTCAGCTGCTCTTTACTGTTACTCTTGATAGTACAATACAAGCGTCAGCAGAACCTCATCAGATTATTTCAGCAACTCCTACTTTTGCTGATTGTTTTTAGAAAGCAGAATTGCACTGGGGACTTAGCTCAGTGGCACAGCACCTGCCTGGCAAGCATGAGGTACTGAGTTCAATCCGTGGCACCAAAAAAAAAAAAAAAAAAAAAAAAAAAAAAC
>NW_022900951.1:74332493-74361872 GCF_012274545.1 Fukomys damarensis
AAAAAAAAAAAAAAAAAAAAAAAGCAGAACTGCTTTCTTCTATGTAAATGCTTCAAGGTTATTTTTAAAGTAGAATTAAAATTAAAATCACCTCTTTATGCATTCGTTGCTTTTCATGCTCCCATGCCCTCCTCATAGGAAAAAATAATTCAGTTGAATGGTCAGCAATACAAAGAACTAAAACTCACTTTTTCTACTAATCTAAAATTAATAGCTATCTTTCTGTTTTTTCTTGTTGAAAGCCTATTTTTGAAGGCCTAATTGGGATGAGGTTTTCCTTAACCCCTAATTCCTGGACTTAATAGGAATTTTTTGTACCCCGAACCTCTAATGTACTTAGGATGTGTTAGATGCTAGAAGAGTCATATGGTTTCCTGTTACAGTTTTTGGTATATTTGTCCTTTCTACTCAGTGCATAAGGATACTGTTATAGTACCCAGCACAGACCGTTTGGTTCACTCTTCAGCGTGTTTCAATAATATAATTTCCTCCGGAGTTTTTCCCTCTATATTCTCACATTTATCATCTTTTTTATTTTTTATTTTCTGTATTTTCCAGATATGCAGGTATTCTCATCAAACTTTCAACCTCATAGAAATTTTCTTTTAGGACCCACTCACATTGTCTGTAAAGAAGCGAGTATAATGCATGGCTAATGTACAAAGCCAAGGACATTAAGAAAAATCTACGCATTGGCTTTGATGTTGATTCTAAAGAGACTCAATAACAAGTTCTGTGGCAGTTGGACTACTGAACAATACACGGATTTTTTTCTGCCCTCTATTTTTCTACACTTGATCTTAGCCAAAAGGCCGAGAAGCGATGCACTGTATTTTTCTAAAATCCATGGAAATACTCAAGATTTCAATTTGTAAATGATACTCATTTAAAATCCTAAGAGGTTGGCTTTACATGTTATGAAAATACATTCTGATAGGTATAAGTAAGTTTTGCATTTTTGCTATATTTGTAGTTTAATATGGATTAAGGTTTTAATGCCTTGAAATAGTTATTATTGTGCTATGTGATTTAACTTGTATCATGTATTTCAATCTTTCTGAAGTTACTATAATCAAGTTTCTTTGATCATGTACCTTTATATTATTACAAGAATTGATAAGTTGCAAAATATTAGGTTGATAATAAAGATATAGAGTAGATTTACTACCTGGCAGGGAGGATAAGAACAAAGTGAAATACAGAATGGTGATTTTCATCTCACTACTGGCAGTTTTGTAAAATATAATGTGTGGTTCCCTTAGCACAGCCAAGTTTCATGCTGATAACAAGCTACTGAATTAATAAATACATTAAAACTATAGAGATTTTCCTTTAATAACATAATGAATGTTGAGTGTTAACAAAATAAAAGGCATTCTTTGTACAGATGTTACTTCTAGCAAGTATACATACATCCCTAAGCCTAGGAAAAATACCAGTATCATACCCTCAGCAATATCAATGTGAAAATAATTTCTGCATCTCAACTAGGATACTGTATTTTCCATACAAAAGAGCACTGTTTCCTGAGCACATTTGCTTATTTTTCAATTGGAAAGGTATTTAGGGGTCTATTTTGTTATCATTATATGGACTTAACTCCAATTACAGTTAATGGGAGTTGTGTATCTATAGTCACACTAGCCTCTGAACTATTTGAACATTATTGCTTTCCAATACCATCATCATTAAAATAACTTTCCTCTCTTCTGCCGGCTTGAACTTCTACAGTAATCTGAGTTTCTGTTTCTTTTGCATGGATTTATTTGCATGTAATGAAGGATGTAGATTACACAACATGGCCCTGATTCTAGTTTAAAATCATTACAATGTCATTGAGATAAAATAGGGCTAGAATGATTTAATTGTTAAGTGGAGGTAATGGATTGCTTTTAGATATACATTTTTGCACAGCACCCTGTGTATACAATTCCACTGGAATAAAACAGTTCAATATAGCAAAATATCTATGGTATTTAGTAAAAACCTACATTATAAAAAATATGAAATAGACGAGAAAATAAGGCCTATAAACTAGAAGTTCTAGACTTTCCCAATAGCCAACAAAACTCTACACTTAATTGCAGTTATTCAAATTTTTGACAAGGCCAAAACAATTAGATTAAATGTATTATAAAAAGTCAATGTATAGTTGTTGGTGCTCTTGTGGATAGTGCTGGACTCTACCGTACTTCTAAGAGAAAAGTGGCCAGCTGTCACAAAAACTGATCAGAAGACAGCAAAGTAGGTTCTGTTAAGTTTTTAAGAAAATGTATGAAAAGTTCCACTCGCTAGTATTTAAACAAATGCAAAAAGAATCAATTATATGTCATTTTTAACTTTTATTTAGCATATTTTAAAAATATTAGCACACAACAATAAAGTAAGACAGACATATCTGTACACTGGCAATTGGGTTTAATTTAATTTAAATATTCTAGAATATAATTTGAACTTAATTTTACATACCTTCACAATGCCATTTCTACACATGGCATGTGTGTGTGTGGGGGGGGGGTGTGTTTGTAACTATAAAGCTATCCATTGCTATGCTGTTTATAATAGCAAAATATTGGGAGCAACTTATATGTCCTGCAGTAGAAAAATGGTTAACTACATTGGTGATATACAGTATTTATACAATATAAAAAGAGATTAAGTGGCCCTTAAAAGTCATGTTTTCAATATCATTTTCCAAAGTTTACTGACATGGAAAAATTCTGCAATAAAATATTAAATGAAAAAGTAGAATACCAAATTTCATGTATATAGTGAGCTCATATCATTTTTTAAAAGATAGCATTCTAGTAAAGGAGACAATCTGTCAACTAAAGAGAACATGTGACCAACTATGAGATTAGTCCCAACCCTAATTTGGCTACTACCTTCCAGCCATTTCTAGTGAGTGAGAAATTGTATCCAACACAAAATCCCTAAAATCAAAGAGAAAATATAAGTCAAGCAGTTTTGGATGCAGAGGAGAAAAAACCTGAGGTGATTTTAGTATAACAGCCTAAAATAAATGACCTTTTAATACTGCTTAGGGTGTAAATATATACTCAATAGACATTTCTGGAAGCAATATAGTTTTTTTGTTTTCTGTATCCTAAGCTGTATAGACATAGATGGTTGGTTGTTTGCTGTTTACTAGAAACAATGCCTACCCATTGATAGTAATTTGTCCCGCCATGACTTTTGAAAAGCTTTGGCAAAAACAAAGCTCACCCTAAATCACAGAAGGTTTCCTTTACTATGTTTTCTAGGCAACTAGGTGAATTAAGAAGCGTTATCTTGTAACACATTATGCAGTACATACTTGGCATATACTTGTTATAATGTTACCCTGATATGATGGAGGAATATACAGTATTCTGTTAGGTCAGCATTGATTCAGCTACATGTCCATGAAACACCAGGAAAAAAATAGCCCTTGCATAGACAGGGATACCTAGCCTTGCCAGGAATTTAGCCATTTTATAAACAATTTTTTTTCAATCTCAGCCTGATTTCTTTAGGTCGTATGCAAGATACAGCCTATGCCTTGGCATATACTCACTTTGTTAGAGGTCTAATCACACATTCCCAGGTTACGCACTGTAGGCTTGAGTCTTTTCTACATTATCTCGTTTTGTGTTGTTTAAACTTTTTCTAAGTTGTACTAATTCCTCAGTTATTTCACTTGAAAGAGTTTTTAGTGAGAAGAAAATGAATGATATGCATTCAGGTATGGATCTAATCCTTAGTGACATTCCAGAATATCGTGGATGATATGCTCTGTACATAGTTGAATAAATAATTGCATGAATGAATTCTAGAACAGTACAAAAAGGGGATTAATCCATTCACTGTAAAACTTGTAAAGGTTTTGAGATGTGTGCCAGGTCAATATATGCTTAGAAACGGCACAAAGCTTTTTGCTCTGATGGCCGTTGGGAAAGCCTTGACATTTGTTTGACCTGGTTATCCTGATATTCAGAAGTTGCACAACCATGTTTCAGCTGGGCCATGTACAGTATTTATATTCTCTTTTATGGATTATTAGAATATTGTCTTTGGTTTTGGCCTCCTCTGCTCCATAGGTTACACATATTCATATAACTGTGTTCTTCTGTTCATCTTCATTCTTTGACCAGGTCAGTCTCAGAATCTGTTCACCTATGCATGAGGCATATGTCAATGACAAGTCTTTGATGACCAAAGAGAATCTGTTAGGGTACCTTTATTGTCTCTGGTGGATTTGGAAGGCGCATTTTGGGGTTGCCATCTCAGGATTATTGTTCCATTAATCCTCATGCTCATAAACCAGTGGAATCTTCCAGTAAATTCTTAGACGATGGAGATATATTTGGCCCTACAGATTTTCTTATTCCATATAATGTGCTTTTATTTAAAATTTTAAACAAATGAAGCAGAAAACAAATGACAAATCATGTGTCCACCTTCTCCAATGCAACGCATCATTGTCCTGTCTCATTGCACAGTATACTCAACAAATGCACAAGCATAGACAAATATCTCCTCCGCTGTCTTCCTCTCTTTGATTTCCAAAAATATAACAGGAGGACTAGAAAGGGATACCACTACTTATTAACGAAGTCCTCTGTGTCTCCTCATGTAAATACATATATTTTAAACTACTGAGTGTTTGAAATAAGGCTTCTATTTTTGTTGTATAAAACTCTAATGGTATTAGTAGTGTTGAGAGAATAAGAGTAGTTAGCAAAATGAATTGGTTCAGACTGGCTCTTGAGGGAGCTGTGAAATCTTACACTTGGTCACCAACTTCTTTCACCTTTTTCCAAACAAGAAACCCAATCACTCTCATTGTTCTGTTGTCACTGACAGCAATAACATATTTTCTTTATCATAAATGTGATTCCAACTTATGAGAGCAAGTATACTACTCTAAATATAAATGTCATATTTCAAACAATTCACTCACTGAATTTTCAGTGTCCAATTCAAAGAAGACATGACTCCAAGAGTGAAAAGTTGTCACAATTAGACTGCTATCCATTAGAACGTGAAGCCAGGTGGAAATGTGTGTGTGTGTGTGTGTGTGTGTGCATTGTCTACGCATGCAGTTTATGTTTTCTAGATATTTATGATTTGATTCTTACAAGTCTAGAGTATAACTATATACTTCGTACCTAAGTCAGCTTTAACATAAATACAGAGAATTGGAAAGAAATGAAATGCTCCAGATCAGCAGTTGCTGCCACCATTTATAATGGCAGTTTTGTTTTCATAAACATGGTGTAGGTTGACATTTTGAAAATGTAAGTGATAAACTTTATAGAATTACTTCATATACTTATCTTATTAATTTAGGGATGGATTAGGCACCCCGAAAGAAAGAGAATGGAAGAGAGGGAAAAGGGAAGGGAGGAAGGAAATCTAGATTAATATTCTTTTGTGTATGCCAGAAGTCACACTGGTGTCTTGACCAGTGTTTATTCTGCCTTCCAACAGCTCAATATCCTTTCCCCAGTTTGCTTTTTCTCAAAAGTTTATTTTCTAACATCAAATGGCACTGATAATTTGCAAGTTGACATGAGTCCTCACATCCCATCATTTAATGCTATGGCTTTTTACAGATCGTCATGTACCCACTGGATAGTAAGTGATGGTGTGGGCTGGCAGTAGCAGTTCCCGAGTGAAGCAGGATACCTGCTGACTTTAGTATGTAGGATTACCAGGGTGTGAACATTTTTTGAAAGTGGCACAATCCTATGGGAATGCTACCATCATTATCATAGCTGATAACTTTTAACGCCAAATGCTTGAATGCTAGCAGTGAAACAAGAAACATAATATTGTAATTTCATTTTAAAATGTTTTCTAAGAAGTCCCAAGGCAATCTATGCAAACCAGTGACATCTAAGTAATAAACCCCTTATCCAGGAGTGTTATCTTCACATTTTTAGGTAAATTGTGATCCATATCACAAACTAAATAATGGATTTTTAATGGTATCTTGAAAGGGTTACCCAAATAATCCATCATTCAGATTCTTCTCCACATAGAGAAAATGCCTCTTGTTTTTTCACCCCTGAGTGTTATTGCCTTATGATGTTCTGGGTATGCTTTAATCTTATGGCTGTTTGGTTCAGTGTACTTATGAGGTGATGTTGATGAAGCCAAGGTCATGGGGACCAGTGAGTTTTGCTTTGTGTGTTGACCAAGGACTTCCAGGAATTGTCCTAAGATGCTAGCACAGACTAGAAAAATACCAATGCAAAACCTCTGAACTTCTCTCCTTCATAGTCATGTAACAGACTGGATATGTTAGTTGAGCTTCATAATCTGAGGGGGGAAATCAGTAGCAACTTGGGAAGTCCCAACCTCAACCTCTGTACAAAGCAGTTCTGACATTTTTGTAGTAACTCTACATTGCAATATCCCATCATACCATTGATCTCCTGTATAACCTTCATCACTAAAGCAGAGCTTATAGGATAGAATGAAATGGGTTTACCTCCCGGGGATGTTGTATGAATTAGCAAATTAACGAGTATAAAGTGTTAGCATTTATGTAAGTGCTGCTAGTTATCATTATTTCTAGGGACCTAGTCTTATTCTAAATGGAGAATCTAAGTATATTATGTTTTTGTCAAAAATGGATTTTCACCCATATCAATTGCATTTAAGCAGAGCATAAAACAGAGGTGATAATAACATAGTAGTGATCATCACAATGCAGACATGTAAACTTTTTCCCTATTAAAGCTAAAACTATTTTCAGCAAGTTTCAGTGCTTTTAAACTTTACCTTTCAAGATTTGTGCCAACAGCTATCTCTATAATGATTATTCTTCCTGTGATGGGAGGAGAGAATGAGACCCAGAATAGGTCCCATTCATTATTCATGTCCATAATGACCATATAATGTATTGAATTTGTTGACATCATACAATCAGGCAAACTCAGTAGCTGGTTCGATTGCCACATATTGCAATCATTGTAAAAAAATAAAATAAAATAAAAACTCTTCTGCTCTGCCCACACTGGTGTCCTCTAGAGGTAGTCAAAAAACAAATTGAAATCTCATGGGGAACTGAAGTGCTTTCCAACAAAAGGCACTATACATAAATCCTTTCAATTTTTACATGTTTACCAAGGAAATTTTTTGTCACCTGCTATTTCCAAGGGGACTGTGCTTGAGAGAATTCTTCCATTTCTTTTATAACTCTAACTTTGCTAACCAAGAAAAGTCATTTATTGCTGATTGCAGAACTCTTGAACTCAGCCTGGCAGCTGCAGTGTGAAATCCTCAGATCCGGGCTCCTTATTGCTTATTTACATATTCATTTGAAGTGATTTTTAGGACTGTTTGAAAACCTCTCTAGACTTGACATCATGTAATAGCCAAGACCTAAGACTTACCATGCTTTTGGTTCTTTTTCTCTTTGTCTTACAGATAACAGGCGAGTACCTTTGGAAAGGTCACGCTCACGCCACAATGGAGCAATCTCATCTAAGTGATTCCTAATGCCAAAGAATATGAAAACATTTAAACAAAATCATTCATTTTAAGAAGAACAAAACATGCACTCAAAGGATAGAAATAAGTGTATTTCTGCAAAGGTCAAGCTAAGCTGAATGAAGTAATGTGAATTTGTAAAGCTGTTGCAAGATTCTTCCAACATTTATACTAATCTGAACATGGTTGTCTGGATTATTAAATGTTTGTTCCACTTTAGTGTAAAAATATGTATTATTTATTGTTGTGTCTGACCTGATTTTCAAGATGCAAATGACAGAAATTGAGTGAGTTCTAAGGCTTTCAAACATATTATTATAAAAATTTGAAATCTTAAATTTCTAGGTCACTCCCAACAGAGAAAAAGAAGAGAAGTTAAAGAATAGACAGAAAGAATTATTTAATATCTGCTTATAAACTTTACTATATATGTAAAAAAAAAGTCAAAGAAAACTTTGCTTGTCAATGATTTGGGAATGTGCTAATATTGCCCACATTATAGGAGAAGCCATTTTGAAAATTAAAAATCTACTGTTCCACCCCAGTCCAGTTATATAGACTCTTATCTCAAGTGAAAGCTGATGGATTCATCTGCTTTGGCTGATATTACACTTATCATTAGTGTAGCATTTCAGCATGATATTGCAGACACTTCTCACTGCTAAAAATAAACCAAAGTTTAACAGAATCAGTTAGGGAAAATGACTTAAACTTTATTTAAAGAGGCATTTTCTAATTATGCATAGATATCTACTTTATACAAATACTTTATATGGCTATTTTTGAGAAAAACTCCACATTTTAATGTTTATGCTAGGGATGAATCTGAACATTCTTTACGTCTTTACTTTGCTTTCAAAGGCAAATACTGTTTCCTATTCTGTGGTTTGTTTTGTCTCTCTACTGCTTCTTTCTTCCTTGAACAGAGAATAGAATTCTAGAAGACTTGAAAGGAAAGAGATTTCTTTCTGCAGGAGGCAGCAGAAAACTGTCAAAAAGGTCAATGGTTTCATGTCCCCTTCTACTCCCTTTTCCAATTCCACTTTGATGATTTGAAGAAGAAAATTAAATCATACATAGAGCACAGCAATTAAGTAAGCTTCTCAATCATCATCATGCTAACTTAAGTATTAACACATTTAAATGATGCTAACAAAACAACTCTGAGAAGAAAAATAAGCTCTATATTTTGCTTAAATAGATGAGAGAATAAAAGTTAACTTATCTATTATTTTAAAATATTCATTGAAATAATTGGTATAACTTTTTTGGAAGGCAATTTTAAGACTAATTCATGCAGATGATTATGATTACTATGAAATATTTCTTATATATAATTCTTAGGTAGAAAATCCTAATTCCGCTCCTCCAAAGTACATTATAAGCATTCAGAGCAAAGATACAATTTTGTCTTGGTAAGTTATCTTATGGGATAACATAAACAAGTGACCAATATTTCACAGATTCCTATATATAGATGTATAATAATTTAAATTGTTGCCTTTTTTCTGGTGCATTCTAACTTGGGTATTATTCTTCATCTGAAGATGCTACAATAGAGAAATTTAAAAGTAATGATATGTCAAATTTTCCTATTTTTTTATCTTAAAACATTTACGCACAAACACAAACATTTAAGGACGTAGCCATTTCACACACTATTTTTTAGCAAAAACAAATCTGTAGGTCTTATTAATTTATATAATGTGTGCATTTTTGACTTTACAAAGTCTTTTCTGAAATCTTCATAATATATCTACTTTGAATAGCTTTTTAAGCTGTATGAAAATGATTTTGAAATGTAAATCCTTACTGAAATTTGGGACATTTTCCACTCCATATTATCAAGCTGGTCAAGGAAGAAAAACTGATGTGTATTGCCTTTTCCAGGTGTGAGCTTACCTTGTTTTCTAATTTGTGAACAAGAATGAATGAAGAGCTATTATTGATAAGCTATATATTTGTGTTTAAAGCAATCCACCA
The DNA here is from genome assembly GCF_012274545.1 of Fukomys damarensis. Lineage (NCBI taxonomy): Eukaryota > Metazoa > Chordata > Mammalia > Rodentia > Bathyergidae > Fukomys > Fukomys damarensis. The sequence goes on from NW_022900951.1 coordinate 74,341,959, forward strand.
TGATTTTCAAACACATTAAAAAGCCTTTCAGGGTTCAATAATGAAGTTAAAAGAATTTGCTTATCAGATTTATAATGGTCCTGTTCTAGCTACCTGGCAGTTTTCTTTTAGATTGAAATATATGACCAAAAAGAGTATATAGTGACATTTTTAGTATAGATCCAAATTATACTAAACTCCTTTGTTTATTACTGCTACCCATAAGCAATATCATTTTTGCAGATTTTCTTTAAAATGTTAAAAAACGTAAGTACAAAACTATTAAAGCATTAATTAGTTGTATTTTTCATTTGGCTGCTGTAATGACCTCGAGTTTGGTGGCTTAACACAATTGAAATTCTCTTACAGTTCTGGAGGCCGGAAGCTTGAAAACTAGATGCAATCCGGCAGGGCCATGCTCCCTGTAAAAGCTCTATTGGAAAATCATTCCTTCCTTGTCTAGCTTCTGGTGGCTATTGTCATTCTTTGCCTTATGGCCACATTTCTCTCTGCTCATCTTCACGGCACCTTCTGCTCTGAGTGCCTCATCTCCTTCTGCCTCTCACATAAGAATACTTACGCTGGGCCAGGAATTCGAGAATCTAGATCAGTGGTTCCGCGCTGCCTGCCTTGTAGGCGCAAGGCCCTGAGTTCGGTTCCTGGTACAAAAAAAAAAAAAAAAAAAGAATACTTATGCTGACACTGAGGGACCACACAGATTAATCTTCTCATCTTGTGATCTTTAACTTCATTACTTCTGTAACACTCTTTTTCCCAATGAAGTAACACTTATAGGTTCTGGGGATTGTGATGTTGACAAACCTTTTTGGAAGTCACACTCATCCCCATATAGTCTATGCTCTGGCCCTAACCCCAAATTATGATCTCTCTCATGTGTGAAATACATTCACCCCATCTGAATATTCCCAAGTTTCAACCTATTACAACATCAACTCTTTTTTATTGTTGTTTTTGTTTTTGTTTTGTTTTGTTTTTTGAGACAAGTCTTGCTACATAGTTTAGGCTGGCCTCAAACTCATGGTGATCCTACTGTCTCATCCTCCCAAGTGCTGGAGATAGAGGCATTTGCCAGCAAGTCTGCCACAACTTCAACACTAAAGTCCAAAATTTCATCCAAATATCATTTTGAAATTCCCAAATCCCATTGTCTAAATCAAGTATGAGTAAAACTCTGGGTATGAGTCATCCTAGGGCAAAATCCCTTTCCATCTGTGAACAAGTGTAATAAAACAAGTTGTTCTCTTGCAAACAATAGTGAAATGAGCATGGGATAGTAATTGCAGGCATTGCTATTTCAAAAAAGAGAGAATGGAAAGCAAAACGAAGTCACCTGTTTCAATCATTTTCAAAAAACAGCCAGACAGATGCTCCTTAGGTTTCACGGCCTGGCAATAGGCTTCTGTGTCTCAGGGCTTCATCTTCTGGGTCTGTCGCTCTTCCCTCTTGGATCATGGATTGGACCACTGCCTGTGTATCCATGGCTCATATTTCTGTCTCTGTTCCCATGTTTAGGTCTCTCTCTTTGCACCTATACCTCTAGCTTTGGGATGACCCTTCCTTTACGGTGAAAGGTAGCACATGTTTGCAGCTATTTCATCAGCCTGTTTTCTGCCTGTAGAATTTTGGTAGTTTGACAGACTTCTTTCATTTTGTCTGGTTTGTGATCCTTTTAGGACATGCTGGAAGGGTTCCTGTTGGTATAACATTTTCAAAAACCTCGTGAGGCTCCCATATATGTCATGTTGATTTCACACATTTAGAAAATAAGATCCTTACACATCTGTCCTGGATAAGCTCATCTCTATTCCTGGTTTCTGCTGAGATGGTTAAATGAATCCACACTTAATCCCTTCAGCACTAGCCAAAGGTTGTCCAGCCGCATGCTAGGCCTTATCTCTAGAGCACTTTCCTAACAGTAAATATTATCTTGCTGTCTATTACAATCTGGATAGGCTTAGAATATCCCAAACCAGCAAGTGCTCATTCTTTTTTTATTTAATAGTTCATTCTTCAGTTTATCTCCTTCCTTTATATTTTACTGTAGATACCAAGAAGTGACTAAGCCATACCTCCAACACTTTGCAAATCTTAGTTAAATACTCAGGTTCATCATGTATGAGCTCCGCTTCACACACAACTGTAGGAGTCAATTCAGATAATCTTTCTGTATAACATTGTATATCAAGAATTGCCTTTCTTCCAGTTTCCAATAACATTTTCTGTATTTCCTTCCAAGCCCTCATCATGTGTCTTTGTATTCATATTTCTATCAAAAGTCTTGTTGAGGAAATGTATGCTTTTTCTGTTGAGTTCATCAAAGTTCTTCCAGCCTCCATCCATTGTCCAATTCTGCTGCCACTTTCTCAGTTTAGATATTCATTACAGCAATACCCCATTTCCTAGTACCAAAATTCATATTAGGTTCCTGTGGCTACTCTCAGAAATTACCCCAGACACTATGGTTTAAAAGAGTAAATATTTATTGTCTTATTGTTTTAGATTGCAGAAGTCCAAAAATTGAGATTTTGACAGGGCTGTACTTCTGAATGCTCCAGGAGAAAAACAATTTGTTTCATCTTCTCTCTTTCTCTATCTCTCTCCTCTCTTTTTTTTGGCTGTCATCATTGTTCCTTAGCTTGTGGCTGTGACTCTTTGTTCTGTCTTCACATCATCTTCCCCTCTGTGTATCTACCTCTGCCTCCGTCTTTTACGGATACTTATGATGGCATTTATGGCCCACCCACAAGACCTACCCAGATCATCTATGAAAACCTCCTCATCTGATGATCCTTAATTTAATTACATCTTCAAAGACCCCTTTTTCAAAATAATATAATTTCACAAATTCTGTGGATTAAGACATGAGCATATCTTTTTTGGGTGGGTCATCATTCAGCCACTACACTAGTTATGTCACATAAATGTACTTAACACTTTTTAAAATGCATCCTTGGTGCTCAAGCAAAAGTTAAGGTTGTCTCTAAGGCTGTTATCTACACAGGTTACTGCATGCTTTGTTTTAAGTGGGTGAAAAAGTTATTCTAAATTTTGGTTCACTCTTTTGCCACTAAGGCCAGTTAGCTTGAAGAAAAAATCAGTGATCTCAACTGTGCTCTGGTGTACTTTCTGCCCTTTCTATGGTGTATCTGACCAGATGTCTTCTGTGATTTATAATGCAGGCACAAAACTACCTCTGATACAGAAAGGTTATTTACAAGTATATTTTATATATTGTGAATCCCTCAGATGAAGGGAGAAGTGCAAGTAAAGACTGCAATGAATGGGTATTGAGGGAGATTGTGTCCATACCAAGCCACCTTGCAAAAGTATTTCAGTAGCAGTAAAAAATTAATTTGTGTTCTCATTTTGCCTGGGAATAAAAACCTGTCTCTAAGCAGGACCAAGAATGACTTGCAACCTACATGTAATGCTTACTTATTCAATAAAGTTAAAATATACATTAACTGTTGTGCTGCCTATGATAATTAAGTTTAAGGTTGAATGAAAGGCACAAACTGAAGTGTCAAGACACAATGTGAGAATAAGAGAAGCTTTAACTGAACAGAAATGCAGGTGGAGATCATGGAATCATAGTCAAAGATTGCCATTCTTGTGGGAATCAAGATGTTTTTTTTTGTATTCTTTAGTACTGTTTGTCAGCATAGTAGAGAAATATTTGTGCAATTAAAAAGTCTAGAAGAGTGAGAGGGTAATTTATGTGCTCCAGAGAAACTGCTTCTACAGCAAAGGTTTTTATTCCCCTTATGTGTATTCCCCTCGATTGTAATACTAAAGCAAAGTGTTTAAAATGCTCAGAGGTGTAAAAGTCTGGAATAAATAATAAAGGATTGAAGGTCATTATGCTCTTGAGAGCTTTGAAAATAATATCTCATCATGAGTGGGCTGACTTGAATATGATGGGTTGGACAAAGTGATAATCAAGTCTATGAAAGATATGATCTAAAACCTGTCAAACCTATTGCGTCCTTTGGAATGGTTTACATCAATAATCAAATACACTGCTTTCCCTGCTTTACCCCACCACACACACACACACACACCTTACCCAAATTTGCAAATTCCTTAGTGGAAGTCTGAAAAGTTTCATATCCACAACTAATGAAATTTGAAGTTGATGCCAAGAGTTCAAAGGAAAATGGAAATCTGGAGTTTGAGATATAGATAGATGATAGATAGATAGATAGATAGATAGATAGATAGATAGATAGATAGAGTTTTGAATTATAATAAAAAGAAAGCAATAAAATTTCACTTACAGACAATATACTAGATTTCTAGTGTACCAATATCCACAAAGAAATACTATATTTAGTGTCCATTGTAGGGAAAACAAGTTGCAAATACTTGAATTATGCAAATAATACTTTTGTCTCTAGTTCTTGGGAATTAGCCAAATTCGTTGTCTTAAACCGCACTGAACTTATATCTTGGCTAATCAAAGTTCAGATGACATTTTCCCCTATATGTTGGCGTACTGAGGTCAGTCAAAATTTTCACCTTTTGATGTTGATGAGCAAAGCATAAAACCTAGCATCATGTTATTAGGCAAAACAAATTATATGAAACCCTCATCTTTTCAGCATTGCTAAAGCTTTCCTATTCCCAACCCCCAGTGTAACTATTCTAGTCACTGAGTGCCAACTCACTAGAAACTACCTTTTGGGGACCCATTTTTGAATTAGACATAGCTCCTCTCTGCCAGACCCCTCAATCTATTCAGAAATATATACAGAATTATAATATGAGGTAGAAAGAAACTGATCAGAGTCATAACAGAGGTACAAATAAGGCCTTTGGGAGTTCTGAAAAACCAAATCAGCTTCATTTTCAGATAGGTGGAGCAGGATGCAATTACCAATGTAGACTTGGAAGGCATGAATGTTAATCCTGTATGTCAATTCTGAGGTGGGCAGTGAACCACTAAGCTAAATCTCCAACCTATGTATGTCAGTTCCGTTGGATCAAGAAACATCTTAACAGATCAATAAAGCACATTCCTGGGTGTGTCTGAGTCACAGAGCCATGGCCTTGGGTATTATATATAACCCTTTGCCCGTTCTTCTCTGTTTCCACTGCTCTCCTTTCCAGCTGCAAACCGAGCAGCTTTGCTCCTCCATATCCTTCCCCCATGATGCTTCTGCCTTGGAGCCAGCTGATCATAGACTGACAACATGAGCTAATTAAACCCATCTTCTTTTAAATCATGGTGTCAGGTACTGTGCCTCATATTTGGAAAGCTAGTATAGAAAGAGGAGCATTTGAACTGAAATTTAAAAGCTAAGTAGATTTGGATATGTAATCATTTTATTCACTCAGTCATTTACTATGTCGCTACAGTGTGCCATGTACAATGCTAGGCTCCAAGAATATAAAAATAAACTAGATAAATGTGGTCCTTTTTCTCTAGACCTTATGTATTTTTGAAAAGGGAAGGGATGAGCTGAGGCTTGGACTTGATTCAATAAATTATAGGGCGATGGTGAAGGATTTTGTGCAAAGAAATAATAATTAAAATGGAGAAGCTAGAAGCTCTGTATAGGACAGAGAAGAAGTCACAGATCACAAAGGACTAACTTTTTTGAAGGATATGCTATAGTATTTTTGATAAATGAAGGACTATGTTGCAATAGCATTGGTGGGATAAATCCTAGTGGCATCTAAAGACCTGGTAACCTCATGCTGAGGGCAAGAGGAAATGGAGGAGTCAATTTTGGCACAAAATTTTCAGGCCTAAGCGACTGAGGAGCTCCCTTCAACAGAAAAATTGAAGACACGAAGAGCTTATCTTTTTAGTGCTTATCTCTTCCATGGATATATACAGCTACAATTCTCATGCACGGTATGATCCTATTAGCTATTCTGTTGAAAGGCTTGTGCAAGCCTGATGTACAAGTAATAACAAGTCATAGAGCCATAGAGCAGACAAGAAAACATGGTTTCTGCACAATAACTTATTAGGTAATAATATAAGTATGGTAATAAGAATACATTCTCTAGATTGCTTTCTTTTTTCTTTTGTTCTTCTCCATTTCCTTCCATTTGTTTTTCCTTTCTTTTCAGTGATACTGAAAACCAAAATTGGAATAACTGTTCAAAGAAAGGAAAAATGACAAAGACTGAATGGACATTAAATTTTCTTGACTCACTTTTACTTTCATACTGATAGGAAAGAAAAGCACTTAGATGAAGTACAATTTAAAAGAACATCTTCAGTTCATAGCTGAGCTTCTTAAGTATCTGGTTAATATTTAAGCTGTACATTTAAGAGGTTCTTGAACAATTATTTTCTAAAGGAACAGCAAATTCTGCCATTTTATTTTTTTCCCTGTAATCGCTCAGATTTCCAAACTATGCCTGTCTGTGCTAAATAACTTTCTACTCAAGAAGCCATATGGCTTCTCTCCTCAGTCAACTGTGGGGTCATATGACAGGAATAGCTTTATTTTTGCTAATGTTATTTTGTTTGGGAATGGGAACTGGTATATTGGTCTGTTTTACTTCCCTCCATCAGCTTCTAGTACCTTGTGTCACTTTCCTTTCATTTTCCTACAAAATTCCAAATGTTAAAGTGAGAATTAAATTTAAAATACTCAAAAATAAAGCAAAGACAGTACTCGAATACTATGAATTTTCTTTTTGAGCAGACTTTGTAAACCTGTGGCATAGAGCAGCACAATGGCCTAGATATTTTAACAAAAATCAAGTAATGAAGAGCTTTACCTGACTGAACTGGTAGAGCTTATGGTGGTGCTGGAGAGAGGAGTGGAGAGGAAATAAAAGGGATCATGGACTGTGTGCCCTAGCAGATACAAATGCAAGTGTGTCCCAGAAGCCAATGACTTTTTGGCTCCTGAGTATCGGTGATAGAAAGCTAACTTGCTGTGACCTTTTACTGTATAGTGCTTTGTGCTTTGGAAAGGGCTTTCACTTTTTCACATCCATATTCTATCATTTCATTTCATTTTAGTCTACAAACATCCTCAAGTTTCCATTATTCTAGTAAACAACCACCTTCAAGGTCACCAATGACTACCTCACTATCAAATCATGTGAATGCCTCCAAATCCTCATCCTGCTTACTCTCTCTGGTGTCTTCGAATTATACTCAGCCATGTCTTCTTCCCTTATCTCTCAGAGAACTCCTTGCCTCGCTTTATTAGAGGTTGTCTACACATAATCCCTAAGTATAAAATTATTCCTAATTGTCTTCATTTGTATTCTACCCATCCCCAGGTCCAGGCTTTAACAATTTCATTCAAGCAGATGACTCTGTAGACTCTTCTGCACCCCAGAACCACCTTCCCACTGAAAAGGGTAGCTCACACTTTAAACTTTATATTCCCATTCAAACATTCCTCTCTAGCTCATTTGTTTTTCTCTCCAGGTTGCCTGACTCATCACTGGCACTATCCCTTTCTTAATTTACAAGGCTAGATAAAAACTGCTGAAGTTTCTTGTATTATTCCCTGTCCCCTAACAGCCAGTCGGGCATGAAAGTTGGTCTGCCTGGTTCAGTCTTTTACCTCTTCAACTATCCTTCACACTGTTTGAGATAACATTCTAAATGACCTTTCTCGATTCTCTTCAAAAGCCTTTTGTTGTTTATCTTAATTATCCAAACTTCAGAGGTCCCAGGATCATACTCAAAGGTAACTTTCAAACTTCTTCTAGTCCATCTCTGCACTGGATTAATGGGAGCATGTCAATGAGAAACAATCATATAAATAAAAAAAGATTGAAAGCCAGGTGTGGTGGTGCATGCCTGTAATCCCAGCACTCGGGAGGCAGGGGCAGGAGGATTGCTGCGAGTTTGAGACCAGCCTGGGCTACACAGGGAGTTCCAGGTCAGTCTCAACTACATAGAGAAACCCTGCATCAAAACAAACAACCAAAAAAAAAATCCAAAAACAAAAAAACCAATCGTATAACATGCTCAAATGTGCATATGCTTTCTTGCCTTTATATGCACCTTGAAGTTAACGCTGTCTGGTATGGTCTCAAGTCTAGCCTCACGCTTTTTCTCCTATTAATTCATCAAGCATGAATGCTTCCTTTGGAAATCTTTCTTAATTTACCTTCACTCATTAAAATAAATTCTGTCATCTGTGCTTCCACAGCAATTTCTTCACATCTCTTTTATGGCCTTCTCTTCATTCTGCCTTCTTCTGTAGTTGGTTTCCTGTATCCTTCACTAAAGTGTAAGCTCCTTGATGGCAGTGACTGTCTCATTCATCTCTGGACCTTTACACAAAGTAATTGCTTACTGAATTAATGTATGGTGTCATTTCTCAGGGAGTTAAACAAATGAAAAGGAACGTTTCATATAGATAATAGAAAATCAGAGCTAATTTTCTCATCCGGGTGAGAATATAGTCTTCCTGTCACTCCTGGGAACTAAGGACCTGACTAAGGTCAGTGATGAGGACAAGATCTCCGAACTCGGGATGGTAGATGTTGACTTTGGATGAGTACTTTCTGCAGCTCATGACTGTTTGAAGAAAAGTAGGAAATTCTTTTTCCCTTCAAGGTCAAGCTTTTAACAAGTATCTGCAATGTACACTGAGGGATTTGGCTGTACTCCAACTATGCTAATATGTTTTATGTCTGGGTCTCCAGCATCCAGGATCCACTTTCCTAAACAATTTAATAAGTGTAAATATCAAGGCAGAGTTATAAATGTGGAACTTATTTGCAATGTCCTAACTTTGTTATTCTCAAACACCACAGAGTATAAGTCATGGCAATAATGCTCTCTACTTTTCATTACATTTATTTTACTTCTTAAAAGTGCAATATAGGGCCAGGGATTTAGCTCAGTGGCATCGTTCCTGCCTCTCAAGTGCAAGGTCCTGAGTTCGATCCCTGGTACCAAAAAGAATTAAAAAGTGCAATATATTTCTACAAGCTTCCCCCATTCTGTCCTGCCTAAGAAACCTAGTCTGGCTGTGTGTTCTGGAGTCACAGAAAGCAGGAACTTTATGGTCATGGGGTTAATGGGTATCCTGGTAAAAAAGAGACTGGTTCATTGACTCTACCTATTAACATTGTATCTTTACTTTAGGCTCCACTGTGTGTGTCAAAAATTCAAGTTGTGAGTTCTCCTGAGTTTCTACACCCATGATGTCATGAACTAAAACACAGAATCGTTCCTTCCACTTGAACATGTGTGGCCCTGTCGAGGAAAATCTGACCATTTTGTACAAAACCTTCAAATTCTCCTTTGACAGCTTGGTGTGATACAGTCCAGAGTGATCTTTGAAGTGATTTACTTGGCTGGTGAAACTGAGAGGAAGTAGGTTTGATTTTTCTGGTTTGAACCAAAAAGCCATTCATTATATACAGCCTATAATTCTACTTCATAGAGCCTTTTCTTCTCTTTGCTTGTCACTAAATTACATCAACCACACAGAAGGGGTAAGGCAGGTGAATCTGTTACTCCAAATAACTAAATGTTCTATGGAAATAATCCTATTTTCTTTCTGAGGAATCCGTATGGTCTAGCTGCAGGGTTCAGCAGGCTTCTCCGGTATCAGGCAGGAAACTTGTCAGACTACAGAAGTCTGTAGTAAATCTAAGAAGTAAATCTGTTTTCAGTAGTTTTGAAAAGTGCCACTGCTTTCAAAGTTTCCTTAAAAGACAACGTTCAGAAAGTAGTTCACCCTTGTACCCAAGAGGTATGTTCAGTGTTTTTTATTTCCTGTAATCATAGTATCCTGCTCTCTTTTTGGTTTAGGATTCAACAACCACTTTAATAATAAACTATTCATCCCTTCAACATCCACTCCACAAAAGGTCACTGAGCATTTACTGTATGACTTGAATCCTGCCAGGTGCTATACGCAAGGGATGCTCAAAATATATGATGAATATTTAAATTTTAAAAATTTATTTCAATAAGAGACATTGTCATTACTTCCTCTCAAAATAGTGCCCTCACTTTAAATACATTTATCCAATTGTACTTTCTGCTTTCTGGAGCAGTTCTGGAAGTTATGACTGTCTTTACAAAGTGGTAATCAAAAAATGGGATGAATGCTATTGCATAATGCCATCCAACAGAAAGGCAGACTTATAAAAACATTATAGCATGTTCCCATCCACCTTATTCACCAGGTCTGATCTGGCACTGCACTACTTCTGGCTCTTCCTCAAAGTCAAAATGACCATGAAAGGTGTATGTTCTGAAGCAATGCAGCAAATGGACATGGCCAGGACAGCACAACTAGACACTCACAAAAGTGGACTTCTAGAATTGCTCCAGATAAGTGTGTTCAAAACAAGGAGTATATTTAGAGGCATTAATAGCAATTTATCTTTTACTATAATGATTGTCTTAAATGTAAATATCAACCAATCAGCGTTATATAATAGTGTGAAAAAGTAGATGTGTTTCAGGTCTTCATGAGCTTACAGTGAAGTGGAGCATGACAACGATAAAGCAATATATTATTATAATTATGTTAGGTGCCTAAGAAGGAAAGAATAATGGAGAAAGAATATAGATGAAATTAATGGTGTGTGTGTTTGTGTGTGTGTGATAGAGATGGAGAGGGATTAAGTTAGAATGGATAGTTATGGATGGCTTCTCTGAAGAAATTACATCTAGTTAGATACAAATGCTGAGTAGAAGTTAAGCAAGTGAATAACTGTAAAGGGTAATTGTAAAGGAAGTAATGTCTGTATAATGGGGTAGTGTATTTATCAGTTTGTGTTTTGCTGTACTATGGTTACAAAAATGCGAAACCTCCATTACTGTAACAAAGCTCAGTTGTGGCAGCTTCAGGTCATCCATGACTCTGCTTCATTTTAGGATCCTAGTTGAAGCAGAGCCTTTATTTTGGATGTGCCAATATTATGGCAGAGGAAAAAAAATAAACAAATGTTTAACCATTCCATGGCATTAAAGCTACTGATCATATGTGGCAAAGGCCACTGTGGCTCACATTCCATTGGCCAAAGCAAGTTACATGGCCAAGTCCATTCCAATTTGTCAAATTAATGTGTCATGAAGAAGAGACATACTCTAAACAAGAAAGGAAAATTAATACTTAGGAACAAAACACAATCTAGCACACCAATTGTCAGAATTCAATTTATGTCCCTTACTAATACACATTTTTAAAGTTTTATTGAACATCTCAGGGCCTCGGTTTTCTCATCCCTAAAAAAGATGTTTAAAGCAACTGAACAGAACCTAACATTGTTTTTCCAGGGTTGGGCTTGGCTCTTAATTTAGGAAGCAGTGTGGGGGAACTGTAAATATATAATCTGGCATGTAAGGCTTGTCTAAATTTTCCCTTGGCATTTTTTTCAATTATGGGATTAAAAATAAAGCAAGTTTTAGCATACTACCTTGGCCACTAACTGCAACATGACCTTTGGCAATTACTGCAACTCTCTGAGCCTGAGATACTCATATGGCTTATGTCTAGATATCTCCCCAAAGCTACATGAACTCATAGATAGTCCTTTTGGGAGGTGTCTGTGTGAATATGGGTTAAGGGCGTGTCATAACTAAGTGGGATTAGCATAGTTTTGGTTGTGGATAATGGAAGCCCCACCCTGGGTGTGGGTGACTCTCATGAATAGGCTTGTAGCCTGGATGGAATATAAAGGGATAAAAGGAGGTTGCTTGCTGCTTGCTGCCTCTTGCCTACTGTGCCATAGACTATTTCTCTTCTGGGATGCCCCTCTGCCATGCCACCCTGCCTTGGAAACAGTGTCTATGAACTGAGAACTCTATAAATTTTGAGCCAAAAATAAACTTTTCCTCCTTTAACTTTTGATGTTGTGTATTTTGTTCCAGCAACAAGAAAAGTGACTAATACAGCTATTACAAGGATTATGTGAAATAATCTATGGAATGAGAGCATTTTGTATAGTATAATAAAATGCAAATACTAATAATTATTGTAATTATCTAAATAATCACCTCTACCAAGACTGAAATATTTGTCTCTAATATCCTCAGTTCCATGTTTCAGTAAACTATGTCAAGCTCACACTGTCAAAAATAAAAATTATTTTCTCTCCCAGGTAATCTCCATCCAGTTCCCTCTCCAGACTTCATTATGTTTATTATTAACACTAACCTGCTTCTAATTGCCACGATAAAAAAATTTCAAGGTATTTGTGGCATCCACACTCCAATTCAGTTCTATGTGCTCTCCTTTAATAGTACAGTTTATCTCTTTATGATATCAAAGAAACCACCTAATCCCATCTCACCCCCTGATTATTATAACTATTTCTGCCTATAATTTTTGGATTAAATGTATTTTTTCTTTATAGCGTATCATTGGATTTTGTTTCTTGATCTTTTCTCCCAATCTTTGACTTTCAATTGAGGAACTGAGACCATTTACATTGAGACAATTGATAGGTTTGGACTTATTCCTGGAATTGCCTTATTTTCCTGTTGCTTATTCCCTATTTTTCATATCTACTCCTTTCCAAAACAGCCTTCTGATCATCTCATTGCCACACTTACAGCCCCCAGTGGCTCAACAGTGAACACAAAATTAAAGTCTAAACTTTGGCTGGTCAAAGCCCTCCACAATTTGGTCTGTCCCACTTTTTTCAACATTTTCTCCTATTTTATCTATATACTCTCTAGTCTGACCTTACTGACCTAAGTCACCCTTGTTAGAAAACCTATATGTTCTAGATCAGCACAGTTCAGGAAAAATTTAATGTAAACCAACTGATATGATTTTCAATGATCTAGCAGTTACATTTTTTAAAAGTAAAGAAAAAAGGAAAAATAAAGTTAACATAATTTAATTTAAAATATTACTCTTCTAACATGTAATCAATATAAAAATTAATTTTGCATTCTTTTTTCATACTATGCCTTCAAAACTCCTTAAGGGTTTTACACTCGGAGAAAATCTTAATTTATACTCACTGGCCATGTTTCCAGTGCTCAAGACACATGTGGCTAGCAGGAACAAGACTGGATAGCAGAGATATAGTTCCTACCCTATGGCTTGAGGCAAATTTTGTCCTCTCCTGGACATGACTCTCATTAAATTCGTTGCCTGTGGAAATACTGCCAATTGAAGGCACAGCTCTATAACTCATGTACTATAATAAGTCTTCCCAGATTCTCTCGACTAAAATTCATCTTCCACCTCTTCTGCTACCATATGCATTATTTTATTATATATTTAAAGTGTTTTCAGTAGATAATACATTTGTTTCAAACTCAGAGAGAGTACCTGTGGGGATACATACAACATTCCTACCTCCCTAACCTGTCCACTCAATTCCTTTTCTTATAGACATCTAATGTTATTGGATTCCTTATGTATAGTTGCAGATAAATCTTACATCCATATAGAAATACATAGGTAAATACATATTTCTCCCTATCTTTTTAAGTAACAGTGTACTAAATAATAGTCTACCTAAGACATCATTTCATGTGGAACATATATAGAGTATTCATTGAAGTTTCTACTATGTAATAAAAATCATTATATTTCTGTTTGTCTTCCTGAAAAGCTTTTAATTCTTAGGCGGTATAGACTGTTTTCTTTTCTGTATCCTTGGATAACTCTGCATCTTGGACTGCGGTGTTATACATAATGCTCAGTAAATGTTTGTTAAATTAAATTGCTCAAAGTGCTACCAAATTAATCTTCCTAAAGTGCTCTTTTGCATATGGCACACCACCCACATGAAAATACGATTAACTTGTAATTACCTGAAGCATGCATTTCACATTCAAGAACCTTCACAGTCAAGCCCAACATTTTTCTCCACACTATTCTTCACTCCCTAGAAATGAACCCTTTGCTTTTACCAAAAGGTCTTCTCACTGGAGCTTTGCCACAGGTTGGTTTGTATGAATGAATACCTATTGTGTGTTTGTGTGTGTGTGTGTGTGTGTGTGTTTTATTCTACTGTCTTCCCAAGTACACTATAACACCCTGAAACAGAGGTGACGACTAATGCCTTTATCCCGGGGCAGTAACTACAAGATAGTGTGTACAACTTAGTAATGTTCACTGCATAGTTATGGGCTTGTAAATACCTTTTTTTTTCCAGGCCTTCATTTTTTTCCCTTGGGCCTGGCCTGCCTCAGGCTGGATTATAAATGCCAAAATTCTAAATTGCTTTTGGCAGAGACAGAAGACAGTTTGTTTCTTTAATCCATTTTTATTTTTTAAATTATTTTTATTATTTTTACCAAGGATTGAACTCGGGACCTTGTGCTTGCCAGGCAGGTGGCAACACCACTGAGCTAAATCCCCAGCCCTTCTCCATTTTTATTATTAAATCATTCCTTCATCATTCAAGTGATTCTTAAGCCAGAGAAGTTGTAGGCAGAGACAGTGACAAAGGTCAAAACACAAAATAAGCATAGTTTCCGAGCAGGAGTTTTCTTCCCATTTTAACATTTTTGTCTAAAATTCCATTTATTTAAATCCAAAATCACTGACTTTTCACATTCTCAAACAATGGAAGTTGCTTTGCAGTTCACATTGAAGGCCAAATACTGAATAGTTTCTTTAGTGTGAGAAACTGAAAGTGTAAATGAGGGCTAAAAGGTGTATTAGATAATGTGAAATAGAAAGAAAGGGGACAAAGGGGATGGGGAAATGGGAGGGGTAGGGGAAAGGAAAGAAGGGAATGGAATTAAAATGAGAAAATGAGAAATAATGGAAACAAAAACTTGTAAATAGGGACGGGTTGAAGAGGAGGGAAGGGGAATTGTGAAAAAATAAGAACCAAGACTGATTAGGTAAAGGTACAAATTTCCAACAATGAATGTCATTATATTGTTTACCTTTAATGTACCAATAAATTTTTTTCAAAAAAGCCAGTTTGGCTCTCCCATGGCTAGCTAATACTTCAATAAAATCCACTAGTACTTAAACAGTATCAGCTCAAAGACAGGCAATGTTACAATAGCTACCACTCAGCGAGCATTATGTGGTAGATGCTATTTTGAAAGCTTTGCACCCTTCTTTTCATTTAATCCTCACAATCATCCTGAGATAGCCTCTAGTATTCATAATTTGCAGATGAATCAAATGAAGCTCAGGGAGGTGAGGTCTATTATTAAATCAAAGTGTCTATTATTAAGTAGCAAAGGTGGTATTTGAACATGAGCAATATGGTTTCAAAACATATGGTCTAACTACTTGGCATATTTTCTCCCCTTGTTGACATAATAGCTGGCTTTCGTATGTGTATAACTTGACATCTGTTATGTATAAATCCACTCTGAGCCATGGGTATTAGAAGCCTCATCATTGCATCCTCTCCATTGTAATGAAATGAAAATGAAGAAAGGGAGTAGTTTCCTATGCACAATTTCTCTAGTCAAACGAAGGTAGGGTAACACCTGTGAATTTTCAGCTTTAACATTTTGTCAGTGAATAGTATTTATTTTCTTGATTAGCAAGAGTGATTTTTCACAACTCTAGACCTG
Source organism: Fukomys damarensis (assembly GCF_012274545.1). Lineage (NCBI taxonomy): Eukaryota > Metazoa > Chordata > Mammalia > Rodentia > Bathyergidae > Fukomys > Fukomys damarensis. The sequence goes on from NW_022900951.1 coordinate 74,357,422, forward strand.
CAGTATCATGTATGATTCTACTATTCCTTCCTAATAAAAAATCTTTCTCACTGCATGATACGGCTTATATCTAGAATGTACCCCCCATAGCCTCATGTGTTTGGGTGGGGCTTTTAGAATGTGATTGGACTGCGGGTGGACTCTGCTCATCAGCAGGTTGGACTACTGATGAGTTTGTGGCCTTGTCAGGAGAGCAGGTCACTAGAACTGTGACCAGGAAGGTTATATTCTTGTTCTTAGCTTCTCTCTTCTTTCTCTGCTTCCTGGTTGCCATGATGTGAGCAGCTTTCCTCTACAATGCTGTTTTGCCATGTTCTTTATGTCTTGGATCTGGCTGACGCTGGACTGAAAACATGAGCCATAATAAACTTTTTCTTCTTTAAGTCATAGGCATCCAATATTGTGCCCCAGTGATGAAAGTGACTGAGGCACTTTACCAATGCCTTATTCCCCTTTCAGTAAGTGAGTGACTCAAAAATCCAATATATGTATACATAGTTATGTGTTACATAGCATAAGAATTTCCATATATAGGATGGGCTAGTTGTGGGAGAAGTTCAAGCCTGGCTGGGCCAGGTGCGCCACACTCCTGTCTCCTGAGTTAACTCGGAGACCTTGGTAAGGCTGAGCGAACTCTCCTAGGTGTGTAGATGCTAGGTCCAACAGGCTACACCTCCACCCCTAGTCCGTGACTCCTCCACCTCACCCAAGAAAAATCACTCCACCATGCCTCCAATAAGATATCACCAAATGTTAAATGCTCCTCCCCCATGTTGTCCCTATATAAGCCTGGGCATTTCCTGAATAAAGCAGAAGCGTTCCAGAAACCTCCTTAGTCTGCCTGGTGATTCTGTGCCTTACCCTCCCAGTCCAAGCTCGTGAACTTTTTTCTGTGAGTAGGCTCACGGATGACAATACTCAGTCATAAAAGTTAGAAGACCTTAGAAAAGTACCTTTATTGCCTTACTCTGACTATATTCATTTTTGTCCACAGTTACACAGATGTCTGAATAAAATTAAAATAAGCTTCTATCTCCATATAGGGCAGACAATAGGGTTTTTGTGGTAAGACCTTTGAATCAAGTCAGAGAAAGAACATAAAAACAAAGAGTGAAAGGGGGAGATTCAAAAGAGATATTTATTTGAAGAGAATGTATTCCCTTTTTGAGGTGGGGAAATCACTGTTTTGTTGTCTCCTTTGCTCTTCACTTGGTAAACAAAAACAAAAACAAAAAACAAACAAACAAAAAACTGTGCTGCTTTTCTATTGAGCCTCTTCATGTTTTGGTTGCTACTCACCAAAGAAACTTCTGGACACTACAACAGGTGTGTCTAACCTTCTGAATTGCCTAATTCATAGTAAGTCATGTCAGTGAAGAGGAATTGTCTTGGAAAAACCATAAAATATATACTATAGTTAATGTTTATAAGTAACAAAAATTCCTAATTTATACATGTGATTATAACATCTACAAAGTTAAACAGGTAAGCAACCTGCAGACCACAGGTTGGGCACATTTGATCCAGAGCATTCTTTGCTACTCATGAACCAGCAGCATCAGCAACACCATAGAACTTAAGATGTAGCATCTCAGGCAGGACAACAGATTACTGCATCAGAATCTGCATTTTAAAAGATACTCAGGTGATTTGTGTGCACATTAAATTTTTAAAAGTATTGCTCTCCATCTTGAGGAACATCCCTTCAGCAGCAATTCCTTGCTGAGTATTCTGGGCATAGAAATCTAAAATCTGTGACTTGAAAGGAAAGGAATCATCAGTTGCTCCCTGTTCTTTGGCAGAGGTCATGTTAAGAGTAGTTCTTGCTGTACTCAAATTAAGAAAATGTATGTGCAATGAAGACAGCCACATGTTAGCCATGATTTCCTTCCTCTGCTTTATTCATTCTCTCCTGGTATCTCACATTGCCAAAACACAGGCATTTAATATTGCGTAACGGGGACATTTTCATTTCAAGGCATTAACACCTTTGAGACTAGATAATCCTTTAAAATTAAGTTTATCTGTATTTATAAACCTCCATTTAATTGGATGGTGGCAATAGGATAAAAAACCCTGCCTCTGAAGGCATGTAGAAGAATGATTAAGTTAACTTACAATAATTGTTTTAATCTTGATATATTGAATCCTATTGTTTAACTCTGAATTTTCTCAGTCCGAGGTAAAGAAAAAAAATATATCCCCCTGTTGTATATTGTACCTCTGAATTACAGTGGAAATTCTTCCCTGTAGTCTCAGCCTGTCACTACATTATTCATGTGATAGATGGAGAGATTTGGAAGGGGTTCCTTACTATACCCTCAATACCTAATTGCCTCTGCTTTAAAACAGCCCATTTCAGAAGCAGAGCCATTATCAGCTATTAATTATTTGGCTCTAATAAATTGTACAGACCAGGACTCAACTGAGAAAAACACTCAGGAACAGGACATAGGACAACAGAGTACAAAAGAAAGGCAGAAATGGGTTGAAACCCAAGAAGGCCAGGAAGGGGTCTAGGATAGGGAGAGAACAGTTGAAATTTACAGAGATCAGCTTCGATTACTTCCTCACAGTTCAAACCAATCCTGCTGGCTGCCAATTCCAAAGTTTGCTCCTATTTTTCTTCAAGGAGCACCCAGAGAAGTAATGACCATGCTATCTAAGGTGATGTAACTATTTCTTCTTGTTCCTGGCAACCATGCCCACTCCTTCCTGCCTTAGTGTTTCTTCATTTTCTCCTTATTGGGACTGCCTGATTCAGGCCTGGTTTTACTGTTTGGGTGACTCAAATCTGAGCCACTGATCAAGAGGAAGAACCCTAGTCACACATGCAACACTTTAAAATCAGAAGCATGGAATTTCATTGAAAGGGACTTGAGAGCTCTCCACATCATTTGGGTAACAGCTTTCACCCCATTATTTTACTTTTAGAAAAATTATATTTCTAATCTATAGCCCTCTGTGAGCTCTGTGCCATCCCTAATTTCAATCTCATAGTTTCCTGAAGTGTTCTTGCCAGGTGTGACCAATAGCTATTCATGATCTGATACCTGGTATGCTTCCAAACAATCAGAAGAAGATAATTGTATTTGGTCAGCTTTGCATTGCTGAAACAAAATATCTGGCTCTTTCAATTTAAAGGAGAGGCTTTATTTGGCTCATGGTTTCAGAATGTTTAGTATATGATTTGCTAGCTCCACAAAGTTATGTTGGAAATGTTTGGTGATGGAGAGCTGTTCAATGCATGGCAGCCAGAAAGCAGAATTAGAAAAAGCCAGAGAAGAAAGGGCCAAGAACCAGACATAATCCACACCCTATGTCTCTTCTCCAACTAGCCCCTTACTCTCACAGCCTATTTAGCTATGAAGTCATCAAGGGTTAACCCATAGAAGAGGCTATCGCCCTCATAACCACTTTTCCCAGGTTCTCTTAATCAAGTCAAGTTGACAAGTTTAACCAGCTCAGTGATCATTGTATGCATGTGACACTTATGTAAGTGTCTCCAAACTTTGGTAAGAAGTACCAAATGTTATATAAAAAAAAAGAATCATTGCTTTTGATTTGGAAACAAAGTACATGGGAACCAAAAGCATGATAATGCAGACTACTTTCAACAGTATAAGGGCAGTATGTTTTTAGCTTTCTTGGTGTCAAGACTTTAAAGAGAGGCGTTATCAGCAAGAAGAAGATGTGGATCATTATTGTTAATATTTCCATATGCTAACTTCCTTCTGAGGGACTTAGCACATTCTACATTGATTGTCTCATTTATCCTTGAGGGCTTTTGATTACCATGGGGGGACACACACAAGTGTATATCCTATGAAAGTTCACAAAATGCTTTTGCATCTAGCATCTTCTTTGAGCTTCATAACAAGTCTGGGAGATCTACAGAAATTATCATGCCTTGTTTGTGAAGCTGAAACTTTTGAAAGGCAGGGCTTCAGGCTTCAAGTGTCTGCTTCTCTGTACTACATTCTAAATGCCTGAAGGGCAGCAGTTTTCCACACTGCTGTTGCTATAGATGGTTTTTGCTCTTCTTCATTTTTAAATTTTCTAAATTTCTTTTCAGTATTTTGAGACAGTGTATCACTGTGTAGTCCAGGCTGGCCTTAAACTCTCTGTGTAGCCCAGGTTGGCTTTGAATTTATGGCAATTTTCCTGCCTCAGACTCCTAAGTGTTGGGATTACAGATGTGCATCACCATGCCTGGCATTCCTTGTTCTCGAACTTCTGACCCTGTAGGGTAGCTAAGTGCTTCAGAAGCAGTGAGTCCTTTTTCCCCTGGATCATTTGTTCTTCATTTCTTACCCTTGGACTTCTTACTTATTGAAGGTTTGCAACCCTCAGTGTAGTTTCTATATAGTTCTCCTTTCTTCTGACTCCACTTAGTATTTTAGCCTCTACAATTCTTCTCCTCCCTTTTTTTTTTTTTTTTTTTTTTTTTT